>NC_049901.1:300000-430992 GCF_001411555.2 Juglans regia | reverse complement strand
AATAATACCTCATCTTCCAAAACTACCCCTGAGTGAACAGTGATGCGGCTACAGTACGGCGCTACAGTAACCCTAATCCTAGTTCAATAAAATAATAATTTTCTCAGCATACCCTTGCATATGCCCTCTTAAGTGCTTTCCATATAATAAACTCAATTATTCTAAACTAATAAAATAAGTCTTTTAAATGAATTAAATAAATTGAAAATCTTCAAGTGCCCAAAGTCTTTAAGTCATGTTGTTGCCCTTTCCATTGCTTATCAAATAAATCAAAACTGAATCTTCATCATTTAAGTCTTTGAACTGGCCCATCTGAAACTAGTAACATATCTTTAAGACTAGGCCCACCTTGGTTCTCAGCATTCCTCCTCTCCTCAAAAGGATTCGACCTCGAATCTCTACCTGGATCAAATGGAAAAATATTAGTAATATTATCATTAATTTGTTCAATAATTTGAAAAAATCAATCCAAACTACTCCTGTTGTCAACAGATAAATGCGTTAAATCTAAAAGAGTAAATAGATTAAGTCTATAAACAATTTCAAAATGAGAATATAAAGTGATAGTATGCATGATCATGTTATATGCAAACTCTATAAATCCATCCATAACCACAAAAATAGAATCTCTACTCCTTTCTTTCCTAGTCAGCCCCAAAATAAAGTCCATAGATATGTCTACACATGACTCACTAAGAATAGGTAAGGGTATATACAACTCATGTGACAAAAGCTTAAATTTAGCCTTTTTGCATGTAATGCACCTACCACTAATACGATTGACATATATATTCATCTTAGACCAACATAAATGTTCATGCAAAATGTTCATGTAATGCACCGCTACACTTTGCTGTTATTTTGTATGCTAAAATATTGTTGTTGCTTTAATTTGTTGTTCTTGCAATCATGCTCTTCCTGATCCTCATGTTTTTATTATTTTAATTTATGTTTTTATTATTTTAATTTGCTTATCAACGTTGTTGCTTTAATTTGTTGGGTTTGTATGTTGTTCTTGCAGTCATGCTCTTCTTTATCCTCAATGAAAAAGCAATTCATCTTCTCTATATGGCTGCGATGGAACACAAGTGCCATCACACTTTCAAGAGCTACTTGGTTCTCTCAAAAGGCAGCGAAGATATTCATATACCTAGAGTTTAACGTTACAATACCAGATGAGAGAAAATTTAACGAGAAATCAAAATAAAAAAGAAGAAATACCCTCTTAAATCAAAATCAAATACAAAAAGGATTTTAACAACAAAATTTACCCTCTTAAATCAAAATCAGAAATAATAAATACCAGATTTGAGAGAGAGAGAGAGACCACTTGCACATCCCTTTTATCAATGCTATAGATTTCGATTATTCCTAATTCAGAGGTGTTAAAATGGTTCCAGTAGTACTACTATGCCAACAGCTGATTCATATAAATGTACTAAGCTTAAAGAAAACAAGAGAGGGAGGGTCAGCTCATTTTTTTTTTGGGAGGGGGGGTTAGGGGGAGACGAGACCTAGCAGGGGTTTGGGGGAGGTATTGAAACGGCAACGTTTAAATTAATTAGAACTTACCGTTTCATTTAGTCGCACATGGGGAGGTCTTATTTTGGATCGCACCCAGAATTATTCAATTAATTTATAAATCTATATAATTTATTGTGAATAATACTAAATATAATTTTAGGATATTTAATTTTCTTGCACTCATTTTTAAAAAAAATAAAATCTATTATTAAGAATTAGTTTTTAATATGAATCTCCCACTTATCAATTTTTTTTTTAAAAAAAAAAGAGTGCGAGACTTGTATATCCTAACTCTAATACTAAAAATATCATTTTCCTAATACTTAAATTGTAAATATTTTTATAAAATAACATAACCTAATATTTATAATTTTTTACTTTTACGAATTTATTTATTAACCTATCATTTATCTTTGAGTTTTTTTTTTTTTTTTAATTAGCGTTTTATCTTTGAGTTTCATTATATCAAACATTAGACATTTTCTTGAGTTAATATGCAAGAATGATATGCCATTATTTCCGTGAATGTTATTTTATATGGTGCGAATATGTCCTATTATAATACCATTATTTTTATGAATATTCTATCAAATATTGATTTGTTTAGTCCAGACTTTAGAGAAATTATCTTGAAACTTAAATTAAAAAAAAAAAAAAAGTTTTCTCATTGATTTAAGATAAGTTGAGATGATTTTAATATTATTATTATCTTAGAATTTGAAAAAGTTGAATTATTTATTATATTTTATATAGAAATTTGAGAAGGCTATAATGATGAGATGAGATGAGATGAATTGAGATGAGTTTTGAATCCAAACAAGGGCTTAAGTTTTCATTTTCTTTTTATTCCCTGTTGATTTTATTTTCATGTTTGAAACATATAGAATTATGTTAGATTATTAAGAAAAAAAGCTTCCAAACACAATCAAAAGTAATGTGTCAAATTACCAGGAAAATCAAAAGTACGTTGGATTTTTATAAGTTGTTTCAAATTACCAGGATCTTTGTGTACTGAATTAGAGCAGATAATGACCAAATTTTGGTGGGGTAAAAAACAAGAGGAAAGGAAAATCCATTGAGTGAGTTGGAATAGAATGTGTGCTCCTAAACATGAGGGTGGAATGAGTTTCAAGGATCTCAGAACATTTAATGAAGCTTTATTAACAAAGCAGGGTTGGAGGTTAATGCAAAATGAAAATAGCCTCTCCTTAAAGCTTTTAAAGCTAGATACTTTCCACATAACATTTTCCTAGAAGCCAAGTTGGGCCACAATCCCTCCTATATTTGGAAAGGTATATGGGAAGTGAAAGACAAGATGGCAGACGGTTGCAGATGGAGAGTGGGGAATGGAAAATCAATCCAAATCTAGAATGACTTCTGAATTCCTGGTTATAATGGAGGAGAAGATTAGAGACAGTGAAGCTAAAGTGGATGAATTGATAAATAACCACAGGAAAATGGCAACTGATGGAGGGGAAACATCTAATGTTGATCAACAGAAACGAATGTGGAGGGACATTTGGAGACTGAAAGTCCCAAACAAGGTGAGGATTATTGAATGGAGAGCATGTATGGATCGACTACCTACAGGATACAATTTGAAGAAGAGGAAAGTTATAGAGGAAGCTAACTGTCAGTTTTGCTTTGGGGCAGAGGAGGATACTAAACATGCCTTGAATCAATGTTCAACTTTGAAGGAAAGCTGGACTAAACATTTAAATGTTTCTTATAGCACTGAGCCTAACCAAGTCTTTGTGGATATTGCTCGACAGGTAAGTGAGAGGGGGAACAAGGAAGAGCTGGAAAAGTTTTCTTTTTGCTTGGAGCTGCTGGTTTAGAAGAAATCAAATGGCCTTTGAAGGCAAATTCTTGGAAACAAAAACTGCTATTAATCAAGCCCTATCTATGTAGAAATCTTGGAAGGCATTTAAGAGAGATGATCTGTGTAGTGTGAGGAAAAAGTTGTAAATGGAAACCACCACCACAAAATGCTGTGAAGTAAAATGTGGATGGTGTTCTGTTCCATGACCAACAATATGCAGGAGTTGAAATCATTATTCGAAATAGCCAAAGGCAAGTTATAACGGCAGCTATCAAAAAAGAAAATGCAGTTGCTGAGCCATCAGAGATTGAATTGCTAGTTATTCTTTGAGGTTTGCAACTTTAAGCAACTAAAGCTTCGTTTGTTTTCGCAGATGAGATGAGTTGAGATTAAAGTTAAAAGTTGAATAAAATATTATTAGAATATATATTTTTAATATTATTTTTATTTTGAGATTTAAAAAAGTTGAATTTTTTATTTTATTTTGTATGCAAATTTGAAAATTTTGTAATGATTATATGAGATAAGTTGAGAGGAGTTGTGAAAATAAACGAGACATTCTTCTATTGGGAATCAATGAGATCATAATAGAAAGTGACTCCCTTCTAATGGTCCAAGAGATTCAAGAGAATGGTGTTTCGAGATCATTGATGGGCAATATCATTAAGGATATACAGGAGCTGATGCAGAGATTCTTGAGTTACAGTATTCAACATCTGAGTAGAAATTGTAATGTAGCAGCTCATAGACTTGCTAGATATGCTTAGAATGTAAAAGATATCAATGTGTGGTGGGATCCATTCCCTGATTTTATTCACCAGGTTATATGGACTGATAACCATTTGTAACCTTTGTGTATCAATGGATCTGTTTTGACATAAAAAAAAAAAGAAAAAAAAAAGAAAAAGAGAGAGAGAGAGAAGAGAGAGAGTAATGTGTCGACCTTTTAAGACGGTAGTTGTTAAAATAGTGTTCTTCCGCCTTTACAATTTTAGGCTTCGTTGGGAACCAAAAATCATCTCAACTCATCTCAACTCATCATTACAACTTTTTCAAATCTCAATACAAAATATAATAAACAATTCAACTTTTTTAAATCCTAAAATAATAATAATAATAAAAAATAATATTCTAACAATATTTTATTATCTCAACTCAACTCAACTCAACTCACTTCAACATCCAAACGCAACCTTAATGTCGTCATAACTCAAACGGAACTAGTTCGGACTGACGTTCCAAAGGATCTGCATAAGTCCATCCCGACGTAACAAAGACTATAGCAACATCCCTCGTGTCTTGTGAATAGCTAATAGGCATCACTGAAAAACTTTGTTAAGACGAAAATATCGATGCGAAAGAAATGGAGTTACCGTTTATGATTTAAGGCAGTAAACCCTAAACCCTCAGAATCACTTACCGATTCCTCGATTATTGTAGCGATACGCGTCGGTAATGAAACCCGCATCGATCACACCCGAGTCTTTTACTCTCCCCTAGGCTCCACTTCCCGGAACCTCTATGTAAAGCCAGAAAATCCAAACACAGTAGGAAAAGAAGTCATGGCGTTTAGTGCCGCAACCATGGGGGCGCCATCGACTGCCGTTTCAGCATCGGCGTCGAATGTTAGGCAGGTGAAATTGGACAGAGAGAGTGAGCTGAGGATTGAGGTTCCTAACGACACATCTCTCAGGCTCCGACTTCTCACTGGCACGGCTGAGATCTTCGGCACCGAGCTCCCCCCGGAAATATGGCTTAACTTCCCTCCCAGGCTCAAATTCGCCGTAAGCTTCCGTTAATTTTGCAGCATTTTCACTCTCTTAAACCAACAGTTTACGCCAATAGCTGATGGTTTACGTTTTTGTTATCAATTATAGTACGAGAAGAATGCTTCAAGCTTGCAAATTGGTTTTCAGCGAAATTAGCTTTGAGAATGCTTCAATAACGTTCATTGCTTTGCGTTTTGTTCAATTGCAAATTGATTTGGGCATTCTTATGATGATTGTTAACATTCTAAAGCGTGCTGTTTTTTTATGCTAGTCGATGACCCTGCATGCTTATGGTTCCGTACACCCAGATGTCTATAAAGGCCATCATATCAGTACCTGATATGGTTCCCGTGAAAATTATTGAATGTTTGGTTGTTACAAAAAATTTTTGTCAGTTCCCATAGTAGGAGATTAATAAGAATCTTTTTATTTTATTCTGAGGTCATATGCTTTCCTGCATTTTGTTGAGCAAAACTCAAAGTTAAGTTTTAAATGTCAGGTTTTTACTTGGTATGGAGCCACAGTTGAAATGGATGGCACTACAGAACTTGATTATACTGCAGATGAGGTATGTGCTCGTGCTCTGCATGTTTTTATTGTTTGATTTGTTTTTTCTAGTTTGTGAAAATAATATTTTTCTTGTCATATAAAAATTAGATCACTTTACTATTTTGGATTACTGATAATAGTATTGCTATCCTTGATTATTAGACACCCATGGTTAGTTATGTAAATGTTCATGCCATACTGGAAGGACGAAGAAACCGTGCAAAAGCATCATCATCCAATGACTCTCAGGTATTTTTTTCGATTGTCGGCACTCGCAGACAAAACTTTTCATTATTATCTGTTGGCATACTTAATTTGTGACATTTCCAAATCTCTCTCTTCCTCCAATGTAATTTAAGGAGGGAAAGAGGAAGGGAGGGAGGGACCAGAAAAGAGACAGAGAAGATCAACGTACCATCTCATCAAAATCAACTTTACTAACTTATTAGTATGTCAATATACTACTTTTGAGTGTTATTTACTGATAAAAAAAATATACTACTTTTGAGTGGTCCAGGGACCCAGGGTGATTGTTGTGGGACCGACAGATTCTGGCAAGAGTACCTTGTCAAGGATGCTTCTTAGTTGGGCTGCTAAACAGGGCTGGAAACCTACTTTTGTGGATTTGGATATTGGCCAAGGATCAATAACGATTCCTGGATGCATTGCAGCCACCCCAATTGAACTACCTATTGATCCAGTGGAAGGAGTTCCTCTTGATATGCCCCTTGTGTACTTCTTTGGGCACGCAACTCCTAGGTAATCAAAATCTGTTTTCTCTGTTGGTTATCTGCCTATTAGATCAATCCTCGGTTGGTTTCCACATACTAATAACTATTGCATGGCCATTTTTGTATGGGTTGACTGGTTTTGAGAATATTCAGATTTATCAGATCTATAAATATTATCTTCTTTGCAGTAACACTTGTCAAAACAATTTTCTTTGCAGTAACAATGTAGAGTTGTACAAAGTTCTTGTGAAGGAGCTTGCTAGAATGCTGGAGAGACAGTTTTCTGGCAATGCTGAATCTCGTGCTGCAGGCATGGTGATCAATACCATGGGATGGATAGAAGGAATAGGCTATGAGGTAAGTGAACTTTAAAGTTTCTGCAGGAATGCGTGTAGACCACTTAATCTTGTAATGCTTCTGTCGGTTTCTAATACATGGAGCTGTTGTTTAATTATCTCTGATGTTCTGTATTTTGTTGCAGTTGCTACTACATGCGATCGATACATTCAATGCCAATGTGGTCTTGGTCTTGGGCCAGGTAGATGCCTATCTTTTGAATTTTGTTCCCATTAACGGTCCAAGTGCCATCTTGCTAGCATCATCCTATTGAATATATGCTCTTTTCTTTTAGAGTATGTCTGTATAAACCTGAGAAGTTATGATTAAGTGTGATAGTTCATGACTCCCTGTCAAGTCCAATAAAGATACCTGCCGCCAAAATTAATCTATAGGGCCATGTACCTTGAAATTGTTTTTACACTTTTTTTTTTTAATCATTTTGGCAGATGAGTATGTTCTAATTTTCTTCAATAGAATGGTATCTAGATTATTAGCAATCTACTTTGTAGTGTTCTTTTTTATAATACACGCGCAATGCTTTAATTATTGACAATCTACTGAAAGTTTTGGAACATTTCATAGCGGTCATGAGATGGACATAATGCACAAACCATTCTCGTGTACTTGTTGGATGATATGCTCTTCTGTCTCCGCTTTTTGCCAATACTCAACACCAGAAACTTTTTCTAGACAAAGATCTGGTAGTTTAACATGTGGCTTTCTTTCTGGAGTTTGTGTGTGAAATTTTATTATCTCTTAGTGAACTCATATTCTGTTAAGCTTAGAAACCTGAGCTATTGCCCTTGCTTTAAAATCATTTCTTGATATTAAGGAAATGGAACTTTTTGTTTGTAGTGCATCTCAGACTTTCCTTTCAAGCTTCATGCAGGAAAAACTTTGGAGTATGCTCAGAGATGTCCTGAAGAACAAGCCTAATGTAGATGTTGTTAAACTTCAAAAGTCAGGCGGTGTTGTATCCAGGAATGCCAAAGTTCGCCAGAAGGCCAGGAGTTGTAGGATAAAGGTAGCAGCAACCTCTGTAGTTAGTAGTAAACTGACTTTAATTGTATATCTTCTTTCCTTTGTTTCTTTGACTAAAGGACTTTGTACTTGAACTTCACGTAACTACAATGATTGGTTTGCTCTTGGTGTATTTTGTTTATTTTAGTTCACAACATTTCTAAGAAGGATATCCCCTCTATCGTCATGTTATTTTTAGCGGGAGGAAAATATGACATAACAGATTTATATATGGGGATTTAAAGAAAAGAAATAACTCAAGGTAGATTAAGTAATATGTTACTTTTTATAAGAAGATAACCTAGTTATAGAGTAATATGTACCTTCTTATTTTAACGTTTCGTGTCAATGTTTCCTCTTATTGACAAGGCTGTCTGATTTTTCTGCCAGGAATATTTTTATGGCCTGGTGAATGATCTCTCCCCACATTCTAATATTGCAAACTTCAGTGATTTGGCCGTGTATCGAATTGGGGGTGGGCCACAGGCCCCGCGCTCAGCACTGCCAATCGGGGCAGAGCCTGTTGCGGACCCGACCAGATTAGTTCCTGTCAGTATCAACCAGGACTTGCTCCATGTAGTTCTTGCTGTTTCGTTTGCAAAAGAACCTGATGAAATAATTTCAAGGTAACTTCAGCTGAAATACCTTGAACTCTGAGAAATCTGCTTAATTAGGATACAAGGGCAAGAAGTACTAGTCTTAAATTAGTATGAATCACTTCACATGTCTGATCTGACAATATAATTACCTTGATAATGCAAGATAATTCTTTCTCGTGGGTGCATACAGAATATGCGCATTTGCGCACGCATACACACACAAAATGCTTACCACATTTTATCCTTTTTGGGTGCAGTAATGTTGCTGGCTTTATCTATATCACGGACGTGGACATTCAAAGGTTTGAATTTTGAATTAGAAGCATTTTGCGGAAATTGTGGTTTTATATGGTGCTAACTATTATATCTTCATTACAGGAAGAAAATCACATACCTCGCACCGTCGGCTGGAGAACTCCCAAGCAAGTATTTGTTAGTGGGAAGCCTGACATGGCTTGAAACTTGACTAGAAACCTGACTGATTTTCAAATTTTGTTTTTGTGGATGAAAGCTCGCAAAATATTCTTAGGTTAACCTGTGGCCAAGTGTTGATTTTATGCTACCTTTGCTTTTCTGATCAATCCAAAGGGAAGTTCAATCGGATACGAGCGCACGTGGCACACTAGCGACTTTCTTCTCTATGTTTTGGTTTTCTCCTTACGGAATACTTTGCTGTTTAAAACTAAAGATAAATTGGACAATAGTTGTGGTCAGTAAATTTATTTTTCTCAATTTTATTAAGAATTCTGTTACATACAATTACTTTTACGTACTCATTGTCAAAGCAGTTATTTTATATTAAAAACAATGACGCAGTCAATTACATTAGTAGAGTTCACAAAAAATATACAAAAGTGACTCTACATATCATTTTTGTTATTTTAAATCTTCCTATATTGTTTTTAATTTTTGTTCTTTGGCACTGTATTTGAACTGTTCTGAAGAGATTGTCCAGATCCTCACCCCCGTTTTTTTCTACCTTGGATAACTGTCTAATAAAATTATTTGCTTGAAAAAAGTCTGCGGATATATAATATTATTTTGGTTTCGTGTTCTTTAAGTTCCAATATCATATTGTAAATCATTCCATCCTATAACGCGCAAATACATTGTATCTAATCATTCATCTTGACTAAGAGTGTCAAGAATATATAATATGTTTGGTGGCTGCATGATACATATCTGGGGAAGGCTACCATCTGTCCAACATGATCCCAGCCGCAAAAGGAACAGCCTTGCAAAGGTTAGCTTGACGACGAGACAACGTCATGTTTCATTTATTTGCTATAACTTTAATCCCTTAAAATTGAGCTGAAAATTCAAGTGCCAATTTAATTTAATAGCGACAATAAATTTGTTAAAATATCCAAATTTCCAACTAGCTAAAAAATAGAGAAAGAGAAAGGGGATGGGAAGGGAAGGGTACAACTCCAACCTGGGGCGATTACTGGGAAAGGTGCGACGATGTACAGACTTGAGGCTACAGCAGTTGGAGACGCAATTCTCGACTAACCAAAGGGATCAAAGTTAAAAATGCAAAGAGGGTTGGAAAATGCACCTCTCAGATAATTAGGAATTGATTCGGTGGATTTCATTTTTTGCATAAAACAATCGTTTCGGCTCTCCATTGGTCAGCCTTTACACCACCTTCTGAAATTCACCCAATTATACTGACTAAAATATAGGAAAACCTTGTATGCAGAGAGTTGGCACAGAGATGCGCACGAATAACTGGGAGTTTACGTAGAAATTGTAAAATATAAGATGATATAAGGGATGAAAAAGTAATAATTACATACCAGTAAGTGCAGAAAAGGTCTACTTCTTCCTTCTTCTATTTAAATTTTACCACGAAAAAATCATTATTTGATACATAAAAATGACTATACCATACTGAGGAAAGGCTCGAGTTTATATATACTGTTTAGTGTTTAAGATAAGTTTATGTCAAGAAGACCAAAGGTTACGAGAAAAAAGGAATACGTGCCAGCCAGCAAAAACAACAAATGACTCAGATTATGAGTCAGTAGTTCACACTTTCTTTAGGGTCATTTGGTTAGCTTCGTGCAGCAAACTGGTCAGCTTCAGTTTTTCTTTGTCTACTTATCATTGGAGCTTCTATAAAATAAAAAATACTCTTATTATGTAAGAAAATGAAACAAAAAGTTCCAACGAGGTCGAGTGAGAACGTGGCATAACGTTAGTGCTGGTGTTGGAATCTAAATCTGGGCAATCTTTAAACTATGGCAGCCTAAGTAAAGAAAACAATTTATTGAAGTAGTACTTGGGATTTGATAACTTGGGAATATGCCAAAGGTTACTGTTGGCGAAGACAGGAACACCTCCATCACCCTGTCTCTCTCTTGCCCGACCTGCCCACTTTTTTGTTTCAAACTGCCCGTAGTTGGAACTCTTTCCCTCTATCTCAACTCTCAAGCACCCTTCTCTTTGACATGTCTTCTCTCTCTCTCTCTCTCTCAGGCCATTCCGACCAAATTTTACAACTGGGTCAGGGTGAGTTTTTCAGTTGTTCGGACTGATCTTTTCACATTGTTTTGCGGGTCATTGGTTTATGTCGCATTTGATGGATTTCTATGATTTGAAGTGAGGTACTTTGAAATGGGTTCTGCATGTGGTATGTGAAGATCTTCTGGATTTTCGGGGTATGAGGATTTGATTATAAGAGTGCGTGGAAGATGGCTTTGGAGGCTGGTGCAATTAAGAAGGAGGTGATTTTGGATGTGGGCAAGTCAAAAGGAAGGAATAAAAAAGATGGGGGAGAGACAGAGACTGGGTGTTGGGTGAGTACGGGCAGGTTTTTTGGGAGTTTCATATTTTCAAGAACAAAAGTTGATAGCTCTACCAGTGGCCCTGCTGCCCCTTTTGGTAATTCTATTTTTGCCTGATCTCGGTTGGTGGTATGTGCATAAGCATTTCTCTTGGAGTACTGATTTTAGTTTCGAATAGGACTTTTTTTCTTTTGTTTGCTGGATAAAGTGAAGATGCTTGATAACTTTTTTTGGATGTAGGGATATTGGTTTTGCCAATTTGTGGATGTAAAGAAGTATTAAACAAATAACTATAGGCCGTAAAGACGAGCATTTTTCAACCAGTTCCGCCTAATATTGCATTTTTGCAAGTGGTGGGAACTTTGCAGATTTTAATAAAACTATGTTGTTTAATCAGCAATAGTATTGGAAACAATTAGGCCCAGTTATGAAAAGTTTCCCCTTTTATCGTTTTCTTTGTGTTTGTCCCTCTGATATATGTATTTCTTTGGTCGTCCCTCCACATTCTTTGTTGGTGCATATTAACCTTTCTTTGATTTGGTTGCTTGATTGGGATTAGTAAATATTCAATCATTCATTTAGGTCTTTGTCTAAATAAGCAGAGAGTAATTCTACGAACGAGAAAAGCAGAGACCAACCAGTTGCTTCATTAGGGTCTTCTACGATCACTAGTAATACGGGAAGTACTTCATCCACGTCAAAATTGAGTATTTCTTCCACATTAAAATTCAGCGAGGAGCTGAATGTTGCTTCTAAACTTCGGAAGTTCACATTCAATGAGCTGAAGTTGGCAACGAGGAACTTTAGACCTGATAGTATTCTTGGTGAAGGTGGTTTTGGTTTTGTCTTTAAAGGTTGGGTTGAAGAGAATGGCACTGCTCCTGTGAAGCCTGGTACTGGACTTACAGTTGCTGTCAAAACCCTCAACCAAGATGGACATCAGGGTCATAAAGAGTGGCTTGTATAGTCCCCCTTACTCTCTCTCTCTCTCTCATATATTAATTGACTTTTTTTCTTTCATCTCCATTAACGTTCCTTTTTATTTGCATGACAGGCTGAAATTGATTTGCTTGGTCACCTAAGCCATCCTAATTTGGTTAGATTGATAGGATTCTGCATTGAAGATGATCAACGGTTGTTAGTTTACGAGTTTATGCCTCGTGGAAGTTTGGAGAACCACCTTTTCAGAAGTACGCAACAAATCCATTATTTTCTTAATTATGCTTCCAGATCAGACATGATTTAAATTGAAGTTTGTGGAGAACTAGCTCATAATGTAGTTGCATTTAATTGTCAGTGGCAACATTTTGTGATGGAATTTATCCTTCCATTACAAACACTATATTTGTGATTAACTGTTCGCTGATGATCTATTTAAACATGAAGTTAGAGAAAAAAGGAAAAAAAAATTCCAATTGCAAGTTTATATACTATCTAATGTATGATTTAGTGAAAGTTTGTTCCTTTTGAAACAAGTATTTTCTTTTTTTTAGATGTATATATAAGTGGGTTAGTCATATCAGTCACCCTCAGCTTAAGAAGGCTTGATTTGTCCGCTTCCGCTCTGGCCTAGTTGAGAAAACTGATCCTATCCTCTATTTGTAGTAATTGCATTAATGGGGGGGACAGTAGATATGGTGCTCTTGACAGTTTGTATTTTCTACTCCTGATTTTTAATGCCTGGCAACAACCGTGTAAAATGCCACAGGATCCCTGCCTCTTCCTTGGTCTATCCGAATAAAAATTGCATTTGGCGCTGCAAAGGGCCTTGCCTTTCTTCATGAAGAAGCTCAACGGCCCATCATTTACCGCGATTTCAAAACATCTAATATTTTACTAGACACGGTATGTGACTAAAACTATGCAATAGCATTGTACCCTGTATTGCTATTCTGTTCTGAAAAAAATAAAATGTAATTTAAGGAATACAATGCCAAGCTCTCGGATTTTGGACTTGCCAAAGATGGTCCTGCGGGTGACAGAACTCATGTATCAACACGAGTTATGGGAACTTATGGCTATGCAGCCCCAGAGTATGTCTTGACTGGTGAGTGTGATTACAATAAGTAGCTTGACAATACTTGGCACTACAGTGAGGATGATATGGTGTCTGTCATATATGAGGATATATGGAACTGAAAATATTTTATTTCATTTTATATTATATATTGTTACCAATTTTGAAAGCATTAAGTAAATGCCATTTAGTCAATCTATTCTTGTTGACTATTTTCATATGCTCACTGGACAATGATATCTGGTTTTGGCCTTGGTCTTCCACCTATTTCATGTTGTATGGGTGATGCCCCCAAAGGGTAGTAGAGCTATTGGCTTATTGGAGAAGTCAGAAGGTTGGTCCATGCAGCATTGAACTTTGGCGGATGGTTACTTTATGCATGATGTGGTGCATGTGGAAGGAATGGAATGTGTGCAACTTTGAAGATTCTAAGAAGACGGTGGATGAGCTTAGATCCATTGTACTAAAGAAACTTTGTGTTTGGATGTCAGCTCAGTATAGTCCTCATTTTTTCTATTTATCTAGACTTCATTACTTCTTGTTCTCCTTCAGCTCGTTGACCAGCTGCTTCTCTTGTATGCATTCGGTGTACTTGAGCTGCGTCTTTCTGTGCTTTCAATCAAGAAGACTTGAATAAAAAAAGCAGGAGAAAAGAAACACAGAGGAGATATAGGTCTGTTGATATATCAATATGGTGCAATGCGTTCTTAAGTTTCTCTGGTTTGTACACGGTAAACAGTTTATCTTTTAATACGTGCTGTTGTGTTTATTGAAGATTTTAAGCAGTGCAGTTCCTGGACGAATTACCTCTAAAAGCAGTTTCAACTTCTTAAGGGCTGATTTACTCCTTTTTTTCCCTGCTAAGCAAGAGTTGGATTACTTTACCAATATAAATCAGACAGTACATTTCTACTTTCAGACCTGGTCATATTTCTTATTTTTATGCACATTGAGGTTTTAAAATCGTGTTGCTGTCATAGATTCTGCCTAAAGATATGTCCTGATGAAGCTTAAATCTTATATGGTTCTTGCTTTAGGACATCTGTCATCAAAGAGTGACGTCTACAGCTTTGGAGTTGTCCTACTTGAACTGATGACTGGCAGGAGATCCATGGACAAAAGAAGACCAAATGGAGAGCAAAGCCTTGTCGGATGGGCACGACCATTTCTTGGAGACAAGAAGAAGTTGTACCAGCTAATAGATCCTCGCCTTGAAGGTCACTTCTCGGTCAAAGGAGCTGAGAAAGCTGCCCAGCTAGCCGTCCGCTGCCTTGGCCGAGACCCGAAAGCCAGACCTATGATGAGTGAGGTTGTTGAGGCCCTAAAGCTTCTGCCAAACCTCAAGGACATGGCCAGCTCTTCCACTTTCTTCAAGGCCATGCAAGTTGATAGTGCAAGGTCCAACCCAAATGCTTCAAATGGAATTGGAATGCAGGCAGCATCCAAACAGAGGAATGGACATCCAACTTCTCCATACCCTCATCCTCTCCAATCACCAAAACCAAATGTTAAGGAATCATAGAATCTGCTTTTTTCTCTTGGTAATGATATACATCTTGAATTTGTATATTCGATGAACCTCCCTAGGGCATCTTTGATTCTATGATATGTAGGGTCTATCTGTGATGCCTCTTGAACCATAGAAATGATTGGCATTGGCTGTATCAATACAAGTAATGGGTCACATTAAATCAATGCCGAATGATGCTTCACGGTGTGTCAAAGACCTCATGGGGATAGGATTGAAACCACTCTCTTTGTTGAAAACTAGGATCATCAATGTTCATAATTTGAAGCACGAATACTTTCTAGATACAGATCGTTGAATGCAACAGGTTCCCAAATGTGTTCCTCTTTGCAATATATGGAGAGACAGGGTCACAGAACTTGAACCATGAAGTCCAAACCATTGGCATTTGCTGGGGGGGAGTGATGATAGACTGACCCATATATCAAGTGTAGCCAGCCATTCAGTCATGAGTCATGACAAATCAATGCATATAACCAACCATGCTAGTTGCCTGAGAAATTTGTAAGAAACTCTCAACCGCCCTTCTTGTTAAATTCACTCTTCTCTTTGAGGGAAACCGGGGACCATACGAGTTTTATAATATAATCTCAACAACCAAATTATTTCGTGACAGATCCTCAATCTGTCATGAATCATGGGTAGCCAGCAATGAGTTGGCTCGAGGGAAAGGAGAACAATGCAATTTTTAAGGAATGAAAGATGATAAAATTATTTTATTTTCAAGTCAATAATTAATATATAGAATATATTATCCACGTCATTTTTAAATAATGTTGTGATAAGATTGAAGTAAGGTGTGATAGCCACGTGATAATCTTTCTGTAATAGGTCCGTGGGATCCACCAAGGACAATATCGTCACACTAAAAAAAATCGCCGTTGCCATTTTAACCGCGCGGGCAGCCACACCAAAGCGAAGCATTACAAGGAATAACGGAATTGGCAAGCAACGAGAGGAACCACTCTGGTCCTCTCTCAGATTCTCGATATAGTACATAGAAGCAGCATTTGAGACCATAATATAAAGCTTGGAAAGGATAGGTCTCTCTCTCCCTCTCTCTTCGCGGTGAGCTGCAAGGTATAGCTGTAATTCTCTCAACTTTCACTTCGTGTTTGGTTCTGGAAAATCGTAGAATATGCAGATGAAATTTACGAATAGTCACCTTCAATTTTGGCCTCATGCTAGTTATCTCAGCAACCATTAATTCTAAAAGACTATTTTTGACTTGTCTTGATTTCTCTGTTATATAGTCTGTGTACGTATGTGTGTGTATTTAATTATTTGAATATAGGTAATCATTGTTAATCTAATATCGGATTAATATAAATCAATCTATGATTTTTGTGCAGTAAATAGTAGCTAATGCTAAAAAATAATGATTTTTTTAGCAGATTCAAAAGGACATTGCGAATCAAATTGTTATCTAGGAGTCATAGATTCTTTTCTTTTGTTTAAGCTGTGATGTCAGCATACCAGATTCACTAGAACTTTCCTTTATTGTATTTTTTTCCGAACGTTTATTCAGTCATTCGACTGAAGTTTAGGAGAATATTGGATTGGATTTTTCATCCAAACTTCCTTTACGTGGAAACAGTTTTAATTGCATTTCTTTGTTTATGTCAAAAATACAGTAGAGTATTTGTAGGATCTAAGTAATGCATCCTCATCTTTACAATAGCATTTGTAGTTTTTAAAATAATGCATCTTTTCTATAATATCTTGGAGTAATTTCGCTTTAAATTTTTGAAAGCCAGACTTTCTGGAGCAAGGACTAGTATCGAACATTATTAGCATTTCATAGAACTTTTTTCTAAAATTTTTTAATTCATGTCTCTTTGCTTTTAGCTAGGTTTTTGTTTTGTTTTTCTTTTTTTGTTCTTCTTTAGTGAAACTGGAGTTTAAGCCCTTAGTCTGTTTCTCCACTCCTCCTATGATGTAAAAGTATAACTAGAAATTTTAGTCTCAAATCATATATAAAAATAAGATTGAGAGATTAGATATTGTAATATAAAAAGGTAGCATGATTTGGTTTGGATACCCCAGGAAGTTACAAAATTTTCTTGATTTTCTTAATCCAGAATGTGATATTGGGTTAGTGCTCTTTAGGTGTATGAATTATAACTCCTTTTGTAAGTTGTACTTGTAGAATTGAAGTATGGGGCAAGCATTGGGTTGCCTTCAAGTGGACCAGTCAAATGTAATTGTCAGGGAACACTTCGGAAAGTTTGATGATGTGCTTGAGCCAGGGTGTCATTGCTTGCCTTGGTGTCTAGGATACCGGGTAGCAGGTGGGCTCTCACTGCGTGTGCAACAACTTGATGTGCGATGTGAGACGAAAACTAAGGTAACTTCTATACTTACACTTTCCTGAAATGATGTGATTTGAATCTCATGTACATCCTCGTCTGATTGTGTATTTTTGTTATTTATTTTTTGATTAAAATTGAAGTTTTATCTACCATACAGGAATGTTGATATCCTAAGATATGAAAAAGGAAGTAGTAGTTTTGGTTCAAATCTCTAACTATTGTCTCAATGGTTGGCATTTTGCATTTAGTTTACACCTGTCTTGCCTCCTAAACTTCAATTTGAATAAGACTTGGTTACTTATTATATAGGGGAGATATGTTATCATGTCAATTCCTCTTCCTCATAAATTTGGAGAACTTAATCTCATTTATTGTTGCTTAATGTTGGATTTTCAGGATAATGTCTTTGTCAATGTGGTTGCATCTGTCCAATACCATGCCATTGCTGAAAAAGCAGCTGATGCTTTCTATAGGCTTTCCAATACCAGGGCGCAGATCCAATCCTATGTTTTTGATGGTATGTAAAGCACTGTTCAGTGCATCAGAAATTGCAGTTATTGGAGGAGAAAAAAGGAAAAGAAACTGCACAGTTTTGGGCTGCAAAAAATCTTGCGAATTGTCTGCTCTCAGTTTTTCTTTAAAGCTAGCTACCTTTAATGTGAAGAGATTACTGTTGGATGGTTGGTAGATATTTCTGCATTTACTACTCTTGCTGCTAATGTACTTCTTTTCTTCAGTTGCGAATTTACTTCTTTTCTTTAAAGCTAGCTACCTTTAATGCGAATTGTGGCTCGTATGACTAGTTTGCTCCCTAGAATGATATCGAAGGAGCAAGGGGCTTTTATTCCAGGCCGCAGTATCTTTGAGAATATCAGCTTAACTCAGGAAATGGTCCACTCTATTCATAGGAAATCCATTGGGGGCAATGTTCTGGTTAAGCTTGACATGTCTAAGGCTTATGATCGAGTAGACTGGAATTTTTTATTACATGTTCTGTTTAGCTTTGGGTTCTCTCCTAATGTTTGTGACCTGATTAACTCTTGTATATCCTCACCGTGGTACTCTGTCATGATGAATGGGACCCCCATGGGTTTCTTTAAGGGAAAGCGAGGCCTAAGGCAAGGTGACCCCTTATCGCCTTACCTTTTCATAATAATGCAAGAGGTGTTCTCTCGTCTCCTTAAGAATTCCTTTGAGACAGGTAAAATTGGTCAATTTGTTCAAGCTAGAGGGACCCCGATTATCTCTCACCTTATGTATGCAGATGATATAGTTATCTTTGCAAATGGTGGAAAAAGAAGTATGAGAGCTTTGATGGAAGTTTTGAACAAATATGAGGAGTGGACTGGTCAAGTGCTCAGTAAAGAGAAGAGTGCTATTTTTTTCTCTAAGAAAATTTCTGTCTCTAGGAAACATGCTCTTCTCTGCTCTACTGGGTTTACCGAGGGTTCTTTTCCTTTTAAGTACCTGGGGGTGCCTATTGTGGATGGTAGGCTAAAGGCTTGCGATTTTGGCGACTTACTGGGCAAAGTGAACAAGAAGATTGCAGGATGGAAGATGAAGATTCTCTCTGCTGGTGGTAGAACTATTCTGCTGCGTCATGTTTTATCTAGCATGGCCACCCACCTGCTGGCGGTTTTAGATGTCCCTAAAGTGGTGATACGTAGCCTGAATAAACTCATAAGCTCTTTCTTTTGGGGTGAATCGGGAGGCAAGAGTAGGAGGAAATGGATTTCTTGGAAACACATATGTACGCCTACGGACGAAGGTGGTTTGGGTATTAGGGACTTTGGGGATGTTCAGAGAGCCTTACACATGAAACTTGCCTGGATCTTATTAAGGGCAACTCTCTTTGGGCGGAATTTTTTAGAGGTAAATATGTTAAAGGAAATCACTTATCCCTCCTTGAGCCTACTAAAGGGACCCGCTTTTGGAAATCTATTGTCCGTAGTATTCCGGAGGTGATGAATAGCTCCAAATGGATTGTGAAGGAAGGTAATATCTCCTTTTGGTATGACAATTGGGACAACGAAGGCCCTCTCTATGCTCAATTTCCTGTGACTGAACAACCTTTGATTAAGATAAATGAGTGCCGTATTGAGAATGGGTGGGATATTTCTCTTCTGAACAGATTAGTGGGCCATCAGAAAGCCAATGATCTGTATGAGTTTTTTGCTAGACAGAAGGAGGGTGAAGATGTGCTTGTTTGGTTGAAGGATAATGAAGGCAATTTTACTACTAAGAGTGCCTGGGACTGTATAAGG
Source organism: Juglans regia (assembly GCF_001411555.2). NCBI lineage: Eukaryota > Viridiplantae > Streptophyta > Magnoliopsida > Fagales > Juglandaceae > Juglans > Juglans regia. The sequence goes on along the minus strand of NC_049901.1, from coordinate 411,729 downwards.
GTTCGGGCGCCCCCTTTACCCTGGGCTCAGTGGATATGGCATACTAATCTTCCCAAGAAGATTTCTATCATGATGTGGAAGGCTACTAATAACTGCCTCAGTGTTGACAAGAATATTAGTATGGTGGGTGTTTCAATGGCCTCTAAATGTAATTGCTGTCAAAAGGGTCATACTGAGGACCTGAACCATGTGCTCTGCACGGGAGATTTCGCTAGACAAATTTGGCGTCTAGCGGCCACTCATCTAGGGGTTCATATGGCCCCTTTCTACACTTGGAAGGATCAAACTAATTTTTGGTTTCGTTGTGCGGGTAAGTCTTCACAGGTTAGAACCATATTTGGCCTTCTGCCCTCCATTATTTCCTGGAAACTTTGGGAGAGGCGCTGTAAAGCCCGATATGAAGATAAGGCTCACTCAAAAGAGTCGGTTTGGCACGCTATTAAAATTTGGCTCCAGCGCATCATGGACCAGATCATGAAAGTGAGTTCTCTTTCCGCCCAGGACATGAATATTTTGCATAGACTGGAAATTCCAGTCTTGTTCCCTAAGCCCAAGAGGGTCCGGGTGGTAAAATGGCACCGGCCCCCTCGGGGCTGGGTAAAACTCAATACCGATGGAAGTAGTTTCGGGAACCCTGGAACCTCTGGTGCTGGGGGTGTTATTCGGGATGAGGATGGTAGATTACTTCTGGCTTACTCTGTTCCATTGGGTTTAGGTACCAATAATTTTGCAGAACTCAGCAGCTTATTGGAAGGTGTTCGCAGATGTCACGCGCTTGGATTTTATCGTGTTCAAATAGAGACTGACTCCCAACTGGTGGTCAATTGGATTGTTAAGAATAAGTGCCCCATTTGGTATTTAGAAGACTTTTGGGAAGATTTACAAGGACATCTTAATAGCCTGGAGTATACAGTAACACACATTTTTCGTGAAGGCAATGTCGTGGCTGACTTTCTAGCTAAGTGTGGGGCTGAAGGTTTGAACTCTGATTGGTCTGATATTCACATGTTGCCTAGCCTGTTAAGGGGTCTTCTCCGCATGGACAAATTGGGTATGCCCTACCTGAGGATATCATGAGCCTCTTGCCAGGTTTGTTTTGTGTTTTTTGCTTGTCTAATTTTGATATCTTGGTATTTGCGTCTCTTTGTTCTTGTTTTCTTGGTTTTTTGCAGGTTTCCCTCTTTGGCTTTTTCGGAAGTAGGTTATATATATTTCTTTAGGCTTGTACCCTATATAGTTACACTTGTTTTGATGCTTGGGTACTCTTTTTCTAGATTTAGGTTTTTGTACCTCCCAAGTGTCGTGATTGTAACCACGGTTTTCCTCCGCCAAAAGTGAGGGCAATCAATAAAATTGGGGCTCCGTCCTCTTTTAAAAAAAAAAAAAAAAAAAAAAAGGGCAAGTGTCCCAAAATTAAACTTGGATGCTGTCTTTGAGCAGAAGAATGACATAGCAAAAGCTGTGGAAGAGGAGCTGGAAAAGGTGACATAATTTTCTACTATTAGAAGAGAGTGCATGAACTGTTGTAAATAAGGTATACCAGAACTCACATTTGGAAACTTCCATTTGTACTTAACAGGCTATGTCTACCTATGGGTTTGAAATTGTCCAGACCCTTATTGTGGATATTGAGCCAGATGTTCAAGTGAAGAGAGCAATGAACGAAATAAATGCAGGTAGTTTTTGTAAATTGTTTATAAGAAGGATTCCCCTTTGTAGTTGTGCATGTAATCCTGCGCAGGGTTCATGCACCAGAACAATTTATGTACTTCTATACATGTTGTATCTAGAACTCTTGTCATGTTATATGCATGAGGAAGTATGACAGATGAGTTTTCCCACAACAAATTTTGGTTGCATTTTCTTCATTATTACTCCCAGCTGTGAAGTATCACTCCATACACCCTTGGCTTGAGATAGTTTTGGTTCGGTAGCAATTTGATCATGTGCAATATCTATCCTATGGTCATACTGAAAAAAATTACTTCTAATTATAAGGTACTCATAAATTCCATATAGTTTCCAATTCTCTATTTGGTTGCATTACTTCATGTTTAATTATGTAGTGGCTTAGCTCAGAAAAATAAAATTTGTGTAGTGGCTGAATCCTTATACAATGCATTTCACCTGTGTTACACAGCTGCTAGAATGAGGTTGGCAGCTAATGAGAAGGCGGAAGCCGAGAAAATATTACAGATAAAGAAAGCTGAAGGAGAAGCAGAGTCCAAATACTTGTCAGGGCTGGGCATAGCTCGCCAGCGGCAGGCAATTGTTGATGGGCTGAGGGAGAGCGTACTTGCCTTCTCTGAGAATGTGCCTGGAACAACTCCTAAGGATGTCATGGACATGGTGCTAGTGACTCAATACTTTGACACTATGAAGGAGATCGGGGCATCCTCCAAGTCCTCCTCTGTTTTCATCCCGCATGGGCCTGGTGCTGTGAGAGACGTTACTGCACAAATTCGAGAGGGTCTTCTTCAGGCCCGTCCTGTCCAAGACTCTTCAGATTAATATACTACGCTTTGGTTTAGACTTTCTCAACCTGATCGCCTATTAATGATTGGAGGATATTGTACGTGTATAAAAATAAATATAAAAATAAAAGTGCTGAATGATATTGTAGAACTGCGTGTAATTAGTCACGATGCAAGTTGAATAGGTAGTGTATTCTTTCACTCTGAATGTTCCTCTTGCAAGGAAAATACACTTCCACCCTGTGAGTAACACATGTTTTATATCTTACACTCAAAATCACTAATATTACACATTATTAAATAATAAAAATTACAATATGCACAATCAATTAAGATTCGATGATGAAGATTTTGTCAAATCACTTATTTTGTACCAATCTCAACTACAACAAGGCAATGGATGTTTTTAAAGACAAATCTGTTAGACAAGTCATGTTAAATGGTCATGGCCAAAAGAGCTGGTAAGTGGCGTAACAATCAGAAATAATAAGACTTAACGTTATTATGCTCCCTAATTTATACAATTTACTTTATCTTATTGATGTGGCACCACAATATAGTGTCATGTGGCTTATTAAAAAAATTTAAATATATATATATTCAAAACAAGATGACTCCCTAAAACACAGAGTAAAATTAAAACTTTAGATTCATTTTACCCTTTTACGTTTGTGTTTTAAAATCTTTTTAATAAACCACGTGGCACCATATTGTATTGTCACATCAAGAGATATAGCGAGTAGTATAAATTAGGTAACATTTTTCAAGTAGTAAAAAAAAAAAAAATAATAGTAATAATAATAAGGGAATAAATTACAACATTGCAATTTGCAACGTGCAATGACAGAATAGAGAGAGGGGGGGAATAACAACCAAAAAACAACAACAATAATAACAACAACAATAATAATAATAATAATAATAATAATAAGGGAATAAAAGACAGCATTGCAATGACAGCATATTCTCTATATCATGAAGTGCAAATGGGGGGTAGGATGCAAGTGCTGCTTAAATTCATTCCAATTCTTCAAAGTGAAAAACAAAAGAATAGAGAGTGGGGTTGTTGAGCGAAATTGGTTACAGGTCCCAAGTTCACTCACCTTTGTTTCGGTCTCCCAGAGAACCCACCCAGAAACATACCGGGGACCCACAATGCCACTTACCAGTTCTGTCGGCCATGCCCCACAATGCCACTTGATCTTGTCTAACAAATTGTTGCCTTTCAGATGCCTCTCATTCAATTTAATATTGCTAAAAATAAGTGATGTGAACACAATCATGATCATCGAATCTTAATAGATAACACATATTCTAATTTTTTTATTATTTGAAAATATAATTTTTTATTTTAGTAATTTAGAGTATAAAATACAAATCATCTGTTAATTACAGGGTGACAAACATGTAATTTCCTTGCAAGAAAAATATTCAGAATGAAATAATACACGCTAACCATCCATCTTGCATCGTGGCTTATTACGAAGCGTTTGAAAGGTCTAAAACAAAGCGTAATATACTAAACACCCATCACGTTACTCCACAAAGCTTATGTAAGTCTTCAGACAGAACGGGCCTCTCTCTCTCTCTCTCTCTCTCTCTCTCTCTGAGTTTGCTGAAAAACAAATCACAAAAGAAACGGAGCAAAATCAAAACAGCTATTCATCCCCAGTTGAATAAGTGGCGGGATTATGGGAACTCAATTCGCAAATTGGTTTGTAACACCATCTAATATTTTTATTTTACAATTCAAAACCACCGAAAGAGAAATTAAAAGATACAGCCATAAACACTCTCTGTCCAAAAAGAGAACTATTCTAAACTCCTCATACCTACCTGAATGCTCCACACAATAAAAGGGCAGCATACTCATGGCTTGAGAGCCAGAGCCAGTCCAACCTTGGCGCTCTTCTCAATGGCCCTGGTATCTACCTCCCCAGAAATGGTGAAAAGTGACTTAGGACGCCACTCGTGCTGGAGGAGAGCACTAGCCTTGCCAAGATTATTCACCCGTGCCTTCACTGAGGTCAATGGGTCTAATGCATGCTGTGTACCAACAGTGACTGTATTCTCATTGGTTGCAAAGCTATGAGTAACCTCAGCACCAACAGATGTGTTGCTCAAGGGATTTACTGAATGATAATAGGACGCACTCAAGGTATCACCTTTGTCATTCCTGTAAAATCAATAAATGCTCATCATATAATGCACCAACAACACCCCAGTCCACAAAAGAAGGAAAAAAATTATGAACATTGTGTGTAAGATCTACCCCAAAAACGAGTAACCACTAAGTTATTTGTGCTAATAATAATGACAAACATCACAATGGTTATGATGGTGCTGATGCTGAGCACAGAACGGTATGTACAAGCATACAGGCACATGCTTTATATATATATATATATATATATATATAGGTCATTGCAGCATTTGGGATGTTATCCTCGTTTAAGATTGCACTCAAGTCACTGCCCGATGATCCGTCTTTGGTCCACCGGGCATGTTAAGAAGTGAAAAAAATCAAATGTTTAAAAGAATAACTCACAGAGTCAACGAAGCAATCAAGTCTGCATTGGTGAAGCTCAATCCAGCATTGTATTTAGTGAAGTCCCCAGTCTTGCTGTCAAATGAGAGATCTGTGCCTAGTGCAACAAGATTAGTTCCTATAACACCAGAGAAGTTAACAATAGGGTTTGCAGTCAACCCAACGCTGGTGCTTATCCCTGCATAGTCATGCAAATATTGGAGTTCCACCTGTTACATAATAAAACACAAACATACCAACAATTTCAATGCTTGTGTCCATTATAGATTATCTCAGAATAAAAATTAACATTTGAGAAGATAGAAACAATTGGATACAGATTCCATTTTTGATTGGTAGATATAAGTTAAAATCTCATTATCTAAAATGAATATTACAGAGCTTACCTTGCCAGACCTTTGATCAGGAACTCTTAAGCTGAAAATTGTCTTCAGACCGGGAGCAGGTTCATCAATTGTAATGGTTGTGAAAAGCTGATCATAGCATGAGCTTTTAGTGACACAATAAGCCCATTGTAGAAGACAAACTTAAATCTCTTTCGAGCACCATTTTTTCACAGATTCAATCATAAAAAAACCTTACATTTATAGAGGTTATTTAACAAGGTAGAACAAAATATTTGGGTTATTAAACTGATCAACCACAATGATGAGTCCAACAACAATACATGCAGACTTCACAGCAGTCCAAGAATAAGCACAGGAGGAGGATTCCTAGCATCTTTCAGTTATCCATAGATGGGCAGTTAAAACTCCTCACAATCTTTTGCAGGGCAATAACACCGCATGTCGCTTTTCAACTACCCATTTGTTAGCAAAATATACTACAAGCACACGAGAAAGACCAACATATAACCTCTAACAAAAACTAAGGTCACTAATAAAAATGTGCAGATTCAACATTTGGTTTCTGATGCCAATCAGGTCCAATCACAAGGCATGGGACAATGCAAACAGAAAAACACAGGAAATGAGAAAGAAAGTGCAACTGAATCGGTAATTTGAGCTTACATTGGAGTCCGTGTCCACTTTGATGTCAGTTGTGATGTTTTTATTCTTCAGTTGGGTGTTAACGTCAGCTAAAAACAGATCTCCTTTCTTTATTCCTGATGAGGTGATAGCCTGAATTTTTTTGAAAAAAAAATACAGGACAACATAACACGAAATAATGTATTAATGCTTGGAATGTAAGAAACAACTCTGAATCTCATATTAACATATATACACATCTGCGTTCAAGTGATGAAAATAAACAAATAGATAGATCAAAATTCACGAGTAAAAATTTACCATAATTACTGATCATGTTTCAGTGTTTCAGTAGCATTATCCATAAGTCAGGCAAAACGGTAAGAAAATTCACATAATATCTCATAAGGTCCTACTTAAAACAAGAAGTTATAAAGAATTCTCAACATGAGTCTATAATGCAGTTGGTTCCATCAAAACATGGTCCATGCAAAGAAACCCTAGTACGAGCTACTGCAATCCACGCGGGGGAAAACATGAAAAAAACAATAAATAAATAAAATAACTATAAACCCTGAAAATATTAGCCAGAAAATTCATCACTAACACAATATAGAGCATATATCTTTGCCCCGAGCCATTTAGGAAGTCTAGTAAATCAAGAATTGCATGCTAAATCATACGTTCAACAATAAGTTATAACTACAGAAAACGACACAGACGCGCGCGCGGATATATAAGTTATAAAGCCCTAACATTTTAATTACAAATTGGTCAAAGACCAAATAGAGAAACTTACAACTCCAGTGGGAGAATAGGTAGTGATGGTGAATTTGTGGTCGCTCTGGTAATCCTTGTAGAGAAGATCTAAACCCCCCAGAAAATTAAAATAAAAAACCTCAAAACAAACAACAAAACCGTAACATAACCAATACATATACAAGAGCAATTACCTCTGGCTTTCTTGCCGATATCAGAGTAGAGGCCAGGACCCTTGCCCATGGTTGCGCGAGAAATGGAGATCCGAAACTCGAAGTAAAAGGCGAAGAAATAGATGGTATAGCTCTCGCTCTCTGAGTGGTGGGGTTTTAGGGACTGGTTTATGAAAAATGGCGAGAGACCATATGTTTTTTCAGAATGAAAAATTCTCAGACATAACACACTATTTAAAAATATATAATTTTATTTTTATATTTTATATTTTAATTTTAAATAGTGTAGAAGTTTTTGTGTATCACGAATCTTTCAAAATATATTTCAGTTTTCGAGACAGAATTAACAAGGGCCGTGGGATTGGGATATAAAAATGTTTTTTTTGGGGATATTTCGACCACCTATTTTACGATTTTCGCTGATTTCGGGGGTAATGGGGACGTGAACGCCGTTGGATCGCTGATTTAGAGTAACATTGGTTATAAGTTCAAAATATAAATTTATAATATGATATTAGATAATTAAAAACTATTTATTATATTTTACTTATGAATTTATCATTAATATCATATCATGAGATGATGATAAAAAAAAAAAATGAAAAAAATGATGAATATATTTTTTCTATAAATTTTGTGTAGACTTTTTTAATATATATATATTTTTTATGTTGGAGTTGTATGTTGAGACTTATACAAATAATTTTTCTTGATTTTAAGATGACTGAAAATCTAAAATGTGATTAAAAATATTTGTTTGTTTCTTTCACCGCAAGAAAAAAATTATTTTTAAGGCAATAATTAAGTTTTTTATTTCTTGTTAATACATATTCAAATATAACTTTTTGAAAAGTAAAAAACGTGTGTTAATGGAACACTCATTTGCAACAAGTTTATCAAATTGTCTACTAATATAAATAGATCTTTTTTTAAAAAAAAAAGAGAAAAAAAAGTATTAGGAGATACTTATTTTGGAAAATTTCAAATTTTCTATTTGAGAGAAAAAAAAAAAAAGTATTGTCTAGTTTCCTACTCGAAATAAATTGTCCAATTGAAAGAGATATAAGGTATATGAGTGCTGTTATATTTAAAAATGATTTGAATATATATATATATATATATATATATATATATATAGGCAGTAATGGATTTATGAAGAGATAAATTGGTATAATCCATCTTGAGTCTTGATGACCCATGGTACTAGTTAGGACCCTAGAGGCTGATCTCCATTCACTTGAAATAGATTTTAACCATTTAGTATTAAATACTCTAATGCAGTACTAATGCTCAAATGAAGGTAATCTTTTTCTGACCCTATAAGCTAATATTATATATATATATATATATATATATATATATTTGCTTTTCATGCATATGCCGTAGTTTATCATGTGATGGTAATTCAGGAACAGCGAAGGAAGCATTTTGGAACTCGACAAAATAGAATTGCTCACAATTTGTTAATCTCAAATTAATGAGGCTGTAAAATTACAACTACCCGTTACTCACCATGCATTAGCTCGCTAATTTCAATAACAGGTACATTTTATGTGTTCTGGGGAGAAAATCATCCACATCACTGCATGTCAAAGAAAACTCTCTTCTTCTTCTTCTTCTTCTTCTTTTTTTTTCCAAAAAAATGGTTAATACTTCTGCAATCTGCAGTCCATCTTTAGCAATTGATCGTTTCCTGGTTTAGATGATCTATGTCGCAGCAATTTGTGGTTATGGAGTTATGTTGCATCTTTCTAACAGCATTTTTACAATGCTAGAAGGAAGTAGTAGGCTAAAGCTATTGGCATGGAAATTATTATGCCAAAAATTACCCTGAAACAAGAACAAGATTCAGATATCTCAGATTCTTAGTTAAAAACCATACGCAGAATTTAACTTTGATATGGCCAGGGTGAATCACTAATTACCCTGTGCTCAATATGTCGGGATGTACGTTATACTCTTTGGCAAAAACAAATGGAACAATTCCCTGAGGAAGTGCTGCCTGCAGCATTAGAGAAGATTTTGTAACCCTCCTTGGTTGATTGTTGTACTGATCTAGAGTAAAACATACTGTAAGTACCTGCACAATTGCCTCTCTAAGGACTTTGCCCCTTAGTCCAATGGCAGTTGAAGGCACTGCCATTAGGGCAGGCCCCACCAAGAACTTCATTCCCATTGCTACCAATGCCAGTCGGGTTCCACATGGTATTATGCTAGCACGTGATGCCATGAAAAGACCTGTCAAGTAATCCAATTGAAAGAAGTTAAAAAATGATTCTCTACAGGTCTTTCTTAAAATTTGTATGGCACATAATCACATCATGTGTTTTCTCATACCTAAGCTGAACATTGCCATGCCAAGTCCCCCATTTGAAATTATGAGTATCGATTGCTTAACAATTTCTGGCATTTTTACTCCCCACCTGCAAAAAATGTCAACCCCATTGCCCCTTTTTGAGAATTAAAGATGTTGTCAACAATCTGTCTCGATTGGAAACTATAATGAGAATTATGTCTTTATAAGGTCCTGCAAAGCTTACTTGAAGTGTATGCTTGCCCAAATGAGACCTGTTAAAGTTGCATGTGTATTGGGGTTTCTAAAAAGCTTCTTCCCCACTGTCAAAAGAATGAGCATAGTTTTGGTTTTCGTTGTTGTTCTGGTTCTTGCTTCCTCCTCTTCCTCATCTTTTTTCTCTCTCTCTTCCTCTTCCTCTTTTGTTTGTGCTTCCTGGGGGGCTTCTGTATCAACTTTATACAGCAACAAACCCACTTTTTACTAACGTAAACGTATATAAGCAAAAGTGAAAACCACAAAAGCATGATTATGTAATATTTCAATTTTCATTTGGTTCTATGCAAGATACTAACCCAATGTATGGACAATATCATCACAATCATTAACTCACAGCCCACTCTATTGTAGTACCATGACATACACTTGTTGATGTTATAGGAGTATTTCACAGAAAACCCTTCTGGGAGATTCTAATCGGTACACATTCAATTGAAGTGAAGAGAGTTTAACTGGAGAGAAGAAACAAAGAAAACTGGAAAAAAGGAAGGTGGTTTTTCTTAGGTGTCTATAGTTTACTAGACTTGATTGAAAACGGCTCATCTATTCAAATTTAGGGAATTCAAATTGGAATTCAAGAAAGAAGGTTTCATGCTATTAAAGTTATTTATGTCTTATGTAAGTGATACTTTGAATCACTATCCTTCAATTGCAAATTCTGAATTCCTACCTGGGACTTCTAATGCTGGTGTTACAGGGGCTGCCTTTGCGGCACTGAGCTCAAACAGAAATAACAATATATTGTACCAAATCAGGCTTTGTAAGACAATTATCTGGGAAAGGAGTGCTGGTGCTTCTTCCCCATACATGGCTTTCAATAGTGGCATTCCCAGGATTAGTGTGTTAGGCAGTGTTGACAGAGAGATGCCAGTTATGATCCAATTCAAGTCTCCTCGGGAGCTGACTTTAGTAATTGCTGTCAATACCAGAAAGGCAAGTAGCTTCTGCAATAAGTCTGCGAATATGAGTTGAAGGTTCATTTTGTAGGGGTTGTTGGCAGAGATCACTTGAAACGATAATAGAGGAATTGAGTATTTTGCCACAAACTTGTTTATCCCTGCACATTGATCTGGAGTGAAAAGCTTCCACCATTTCACAGAGATGTAGGCTACTATCATGACAACATATAATGGAACTGCTGCTGCCACAACATGATAAACATCAGATAGAGAAATCATTATAGTACCAGGTCTGTTGTAGGATTGAAAAAATCTCCTTTGGAACTGAATTTATGGGTGATATAGCAATTTTGTGTGCTCTTGGATGCTTTGTCAAACCATGAAAACACTAATGTGGGAATTCCTGTTTTAGTTTAAGCTTCCTCAGAAGTTCTCTTATTTCCGAGAACGCCCTTGAGTTGTCAATGTTTGTGTCAGGATGCGAACATAGTTATTGCCTTTTTACATAGATTACTTTAAATTGTTGCGTATGCTTTGTGATGTATTCTAATGTACTTTTGGTATATATTTCTTTGCCTGTTCTGATTGTTAAGTGTCACTGGTGGACATAGTTTCGAATATAAATATCAGGGCATTTTTGTCATCGTAAGTCAAAAGGTTGATTCCATATTCATATGTTCTCGTTCTTTCGGTTCAGTGGTGGTTCTTTAGGCAAAAGAGAAATCTATAGGCTGACAAGGTAGCTATAAACCTTACCCGTTAGGCTTTAGAAATTTTCTTACTTCTAAACACCCTTTGTTTTGGTTTTTTTTTTTTTTTTGTTTTCAAGCAAATGACGGTTTACAAAAGAGGGGTTACAGACTAGAAAGAACTGGAAGGTCTTTCTCAATTCATAGTGCTTCTTCTTATCCAGGGGAGGATGCGACCCCTTAGCTTCCTTTGTTTTGACCATGCATACATAGTGCATACATAGTATTAGTTCAGGATATCTTGGTCTTTCAGTCTGCTTACATTTTTTGAAGAATAGAAGTGTGGATGATCAATACCCCCAGCCTTTCTTGATTATAATGGAAAGTTTGTATCGACCTAGGTATTTTAACTTATAAGGTTTTTAGGCTACGTTTAGATGTTGAGTTGAGCTAGAGGGGTGGGTGTTTGGAAATTATAGGGAGGAATAAAGAGTTAATTGCAAAACAAGTAATCAAGGAACTGAGTTATAACAGTGATAATGAAGAATTTTTGCAGATTTTTGTCAAAAGTATGAGAATAAGTGTTCTTGGGAATTTGCTTTTTTAAAATTTGAGATTTTACCCAAAAAAAACCTAGTGCTTTACTTTCTCCTAATCGTCTTCCATGAGACCCATAATCCCATGTAACCGATACGTTCAATGCCACCGATCAACAAAAGACAAACAACATATGTCAATGATTGTTTTTCCAGAGGATGACGAGTCCTTTTTAGAAACGGCCTAGTTTGATTTTGTAAATGAGATGTATTGAAATTAAAATTAAAATATTGAATAAAATATTATTTTTATTTTAAAATTTAAAAAAATTAAATTATTTATTTTATTTTGTATAAAAATTTAAAAAAATTATAATGATTAAATGAGATGAATTGAAAAATTTCTTAAAAACAAACTGAGTAGCTTAATTTCTTCAATCCGTCTTCTCATGTGAGACCAAACAATTCAATCTTGCCGATTATATGTTCAATGTCACCGACAGTCAAAGACAAACATAATGTCCGGATCATTGCTTTCCCAAGCTGGATGACAAATCCTTTCAAAAACGCTTTACTTTCTTTAAGCAGTCTTCAATGAGAGCAAACAATTCAATCTAGCCGATATATATATATATATATATATATATATATATCTATCATCATCATCACACAAGATTGACTAACCAGTTCAGTGCTGTTTTTACATGCAGGGGCTGAACCTCTCAAAGCTAATCAGCTGGCATCATTATATTTATCGGCCTCATGATGCATATATTTGCAATGGCTATTTTTAGTATGGAGTAACCTCCACTGCTACGTTAAAATTCTCGTGCATTCCAAAAAAATCTCAGGCCCCAAAGCTTCAGAAGAAAAGAGAACCGTGCAGTAAGGGTCAACGGAGCAGTAGGCAAAATTGGAGTGGTCATGGGTTGCATGGTGATGAGCCCATTCGCAAATTTCGACTGTCAAACAGTTGGAAGAGGATGGCTCCCCATTGTCTACGCACCTAATTTTAGCTTCCTTGGTTTACTATTTAAAATCACCCTCCAAATGTGTTTGGTATAAGTTGGACCGAGGCTATGTTGCCAGCTTAAAAACTAGCTGAGCCTTGGTTTGATCGTATCGGTTAGTACTGTGGCAAGGTCTGATCCCGGTGCACCCCAGCCGGCCGACTCAATATTCCAAGACCTTGGCCACTTACTAACTCAAAGCCAAAAAAAAAAAAAGAGATTACATATAGAAATGGCGGTAACTAAGTTAAGGCTCGTTTTCTTCGTTTCCTTGGCTGTGTTAATTCCAAGCCTCCAGGCCAACATTGGTGAATTCGACGAGTTTTGGCAGAAACGAGAAGTGGAAGCGAAGAAGGCTTCCCTCGAGGCCTATCAACCGAACCCTGAAATGGTCACCGAGCAATTCAACTCAAAAGTTAACGAGTAAATACGATAACTATATATGCTATTTGAAATATTATTTTAATTAACACAAATAAAATTTTAATAATCATAAGATGATGCAAATATATATAGTGAGACTAATAAATCTAAAAGATGTATACAAATAATAGTATCTATCCGAATTATTTATTTATTGTTACAATTTGTGGTACATGCAGTGCCTTGAAGGGGACAAACAGCTCAAGGAGGCACTTGGGGAAATACAGAGGCCCATGCATGGCCACAAACCCAATTGATCGATGCTGGCGGTGCCGGAAAAACTGGGCTGCGAATCGCAAGAGGTTGGCGAAATGCGTCCTTGGATTCGGCCGCAAGACAACCGGAGGCCTGCGAGGCAAATTCTACGTTGTGACCGATTCCTCAGATAACAACGTGATGGACCCAAAGCCAGGTACTCTCCGACACGCCGTGATCCAGAAGGAGCCCTTGTGGATCATATTCGAGCGCAGCATGGTCATCAAGCTGTCCCAGGAGCTGTTGATGACCTCTGACAAGACAATCGACGCCCGTGGCGCCAACGTCCACATTGCCTATGGTGCTGGTATTTCTATATTTTTTGTCAGGAACGTGATTATTCATGGTCTTCACATACATGACATTGTTGCTGCCGGAGGTGGAATGATTAGAGACTCTGTGGAACATATTGGGGTTAGGACGAAGAGTGATGGAGATGGGATTTCTGTCTTTGGATCCTCAGATATTTGGCTCGATCATATTTCCATGTCCAATTGTCAGGATGGTCTTATTGATGTCATTCAGGGGTCCACGGCCATCACCATCTCAAACGGCCATTTCACCCGCCATAACGATGTAAGTTTTCTTTTCTTTTTTTTCCTTTTCTTTTTACTTTTACATGATATATAGATAATCTTCATGCATGAATATTAGACTACGATCAAATTAAATAATATTATGATGGTGCATGCAGGTGATGTTGTTTGGCGCCAGTGATACCTATGCCGGTGATTCCATAATGCAAATCACGGTGGCTTTCAACCATTTCGGAAGGGGATTGGTGCAGAGGATGCCAAGGTGCAGATGGGGTTTCTTTCATGTTGTTAACAATGACTACACTCACTGGCTTATGTATGCCATTGGAGGTAGTCATAACCCCACCATTATAAGCCAGGGCAACCGCTTCATAGCTCCACCCAACCTTGCAGCAAAGGAGGTATAATCTTAATTTATGGAAAATTTATTTCGCGTAATGCACGTTAATAAAGTAGCTACCACATTGCAACATACGTATATTGTATGTACATTTCCGAATTCCAAGCACATATTAACACTACTTTTGAATGTTTCTTTTGGATGTTTTAGGTGACCAAGAGGGACTATAACGCCCCTGAGAGCGAATGGAAGCGCTGGACGTGGAGATCAGAAGGAGATCTTATGATGAATGGAGCCTTCTTTGTTGAGTCAGGAAACCCTAGCAAGAAGAGGAAATTCAACAGGATGGACATGATCAAGGCGAAGCCAGGGACATTTGTCACTAGGTTGACTCGCTTTTCAGGTTCACTTAACTGCAAGCCCGGCCGAAGATGTTAAAAAATGTTTAAAAGAAAAGAGTCTATCATGCTATATATGAGCTATAAATGGAGCCTATATTTTTAGAGAATGACTTGCAAAACTTTAAAAAGAGAGAACATTTTCATGTGCGTGTTTGTTTCAATTGAACGAGAAACAAGAGCAAAAAGGAGGAGAGCCGAGAGAGAGAGAGGTGGGAGTAAGATGATGGGAGGAGACAGGTGAGTACCAGGACTTCTATTAGGTCACTTTGTCTAGAGATTTTGTTGGTTTACTTGTCTACTACATTTATTTATTCAGCTACTCGTACAAGTGGAAGATGTTCTGTGAAATATTTCAATGAGCATTTTGAGACAAAACAAGATCAAGGAAATGATAAAATCCACAACCTCAAAAATCCCTTTCAGGATTTGAAATAAGACCAACAGGAATCTGATTCTTTTTACGATAAAGTGGCACACAGCTCAGAGATGGCAATTTGGAGACAAGAACCTAGCAGTCTTGTAGGACATGCTCCAATTTTTTCTTCCTCGCCAGTTTCCCTTGCGCCAAAAGCCTTATTAAGAAAACAATGCTACATAAGACCCACATATCTAAATTGCAATACGACACTGTTCAATAACATAAACACAAATCCGAAGAGGATAAGGTTGCTAGTGGCTTCATACCTAACTGAAAGATTCATGCCTTAATTTTTTGCATATAGCATCTCCAGTTAAGAAAGAAACTAGGTGACTGTGGAATAGGATCAACTGGCACTTTTCCCTTCAAATGTACAACAGCGAAAAGAAGGTTCATAAATACCAGATGCAGCTTGGTGTGGCTGAGCTGCTTCTGCAAATACATATTTTGGAGGTGCCACAGCACCATCTAATTCTGTGTCTAATCGTTGCTGCTCTCTGCATATCTAGTAGGATTAGATGCGACCATGGTCGTTCTGCCTTGACAGCCTCTTGAACATGCATAATGTAAAACCCAAGAAGCAGAGTGCTTACGAGGTTACGACCGAAAACTTTTATATTCGTGCGCGCAGTACAGTGACATGTTTGAAGTATCTAGAACTTCTATTCCCAAGATAACTTTTTTTTTTATCGGTCTATTCCCAAGGTAACTACTGCAAGTGGAGTTCATTACCCGTTTAGCCAATCAAGGTAAAGGGGGGATAAAAACCTTCTGACCGGATATGGCATAGATACATAGTCAAGGATGTGAAAAATATCCTGCACTAACATTACAGATGAGCTGACTGATATAACATTTGAACAAAAACTGAGGATAACATCCACCATCCAATCTATGAGCTGTCAGATTCATTCCCAGAATCTATATTCATCGGTTGCTGGTTCTTGTAGCCACTAATTTCCTCCCTGTAACGTTTTTGGTCTTGACGAGCCTTTGCTTCATATGGTTCTTTCTCCTCCGCTGTTTGGCACAAATGGAAAAGTACATTGACTCAACATGACTAGATAATACAAGCTGTAATCGGAAAATCATATGGAGATAGATCCGGATTCAGTTCAAGAAACAAATGAATTAGTTAAGTCACGTGTACCTGTCATCTTTTTCCACTTATCTCCAAGTACTCTCCCCACATCCGTAAACACAATACCAGGGTTGCTTTTCTTGACATTCTGTTATCAGATCGATTAGTGTTAGCAAAAAATACATGTCTCAGAGAAAACATAAAGGACAATTGCAGACTACCTTATGAAAAAACTCAGGTAAATCTCTCTATTTTCGCATATTATAATCACAGAGATTTCAAAAGTCAGCTCACTGTAAAACTGGCTGATTTTGGGTAACATCACAGGCAAGGACTTAGAGTCAGGTTCAAGCGAGGATGAAGAATCATATATCAAACATTGAAAATATACACTCAACGAGAACCCAAATAATTGAGCATATGTC
Source organism: Juglans regia (assembly GCF_001411555.2). Lineage (NCBI taxonomy): Eukaryota > Viridiplantae > Streptophyta > Magnoliopsida > Fagales > Juglandaceae > Juglans > Juglans regia. The sequence goes on along the minus strand of NC_049901.1, from coordinate 395,222 downwards.
GGAAACATCAATAAAGGCCCTGCATGGGGGCATATTTCTTCTAATTGTTAAAGATTTAGAGGAAAAAAACTGCCCCAACTAGGAATAACTTCTTCCCAAGCCCACACAACCAAACTGTCCATGCCAACTAATTATATTTTTCCTTGAACCTGCTTTATACTATTAAAGACAATACAAGCACCCATAATGTAGAACAAAAGTCACCTCTCTTTCCATTTGTGAGAAAAACATGAAACCAGACATTGCCCTCTTTGGTGCATTTGGATCCTTCTTCTTTTTCTGTTTTTTCTTCTTTGAAGCATCTTCATCTCCATCTCTAGATTTCTTCTTAGAAGAAGTTGCCTTGGAAGACGAAGTCTCTTTTCTGGATTCCTTTTTCCCAGGCTTCTGAAAATTTGGCACTCATTTTATGTGAGTAAACAAAGAAAGAAAAGAAGATACTTATTAACAAGAGTAACTGAAGAAAATCTAATTGGTAATCCTCCAAAAAGACTATGAAAATAAGAATGTTTTGCCTCTTTCTCATCTCCACTTTCGCTAGCATCAGATTCCTCCTCTCCAGAATCATCAGTTGGAGAACCACCATCATCTTTGTCAATAACAAAATCTTCATCCTGCAAGAAGCTACCATGTTTATACACACTTGTGATAAAGCACACCAAAGACATGCCTAAGCAAAGAGCATACCAAGGTCCAATAATGCATAACCGAGAAGCAGGAACGGAACACAAGCGGATAAGCATATTTTTTTGCAAGAGCACACAAACAACAGATAATAACACTTGAAGAAACATGCAAACCCAACATGTGGGCGAAACAATTGGATCCATGAATACTCAAACAACTGCAAGCAAAGGCAAATGAATGCACAAAGACAACAGCAAAGATATCCCAGTTACATATTATAGACAATTAGAACATGCATGGACACATACACGAGAGAGAGAGAGAGAGATAGATTAGTATAAGCATCAAGATCCCACATATTTCTGCAAGTACCATAAAGGTCAAAATCTAGTAAATGCTGTGAAATAGGGAAATATATATATATATACTAGAAAAATTTCAGCCATCTTAAATTTATCTGCAGGTTTATGAAAGATCTCCCCCTGCCAATAAAAAAACCCAGGAAAAAGGAAAATTGAAAAACCAAACCATTAATAGAAGATCTACCTCTTCATCACTCTCATCTCCACCAGCTAGATTCTTAATGCGCTCCAGATGTGGATCAACAGCATCATCTTCTTCATCCTGAAGAACACGTGCTACGCCATCTGTAGTTTGGAAACCTCCCAGGTTCATAATTTTCAAGCCCTTCCCACTGCACAAACAGCCAAAATGTGAAAATTTGAAGATGGCCTTAAGACTCTATCCATTAAATGATATGATAAATTTAAGTGACCTGATGAAGTCAAAAAGATTATGGTATTCGTTCCTCTGGATGTTACGAAAAAGATGTTCTTGCTCGGTTTTCAGTCTTATAAGAAGATCAAAGTAATGCATATTTGAGCCACCAGCAGCATGCCTCTCGAATTCCACATACTCGATCTTTTTTTTTTTTTTTGATCGGTAAACAAGATTGTATTGATCATAGAAATATGAACAAGGTCAGTCTCCAAGTTATGTCCATCACACAATCAAATCAATGATTTGTCAGCACAAGTTAAAAGAACAGACCTCTTCATGAAGAATAAGTGTAGGAGGTTTCGGTAGAAAGAAGAAACTCTTTTCAAGTGGATACAGGACTCCATCTTCAGCCTTCAATGATGACTTCACCGCATAACCATCTTGACAGCTACGGAATTTTCCTGGTTTAGTAACTTTGGAACCAGACAAGCCACGCAATATTGTGGTGAACACTTCATGAATGAGTCCCTATTTGTTTAAACCAAGCCATCAGAGAAGCTCATGTATATTCAGCAAGCCCAGGTCCCAAAAACTCAATCACAACTACTAAATATACAACTAATTTTTTTTTTTTTTTTTTTGGACCCAAATACACAAAATAACCAAAAACAAACAGTGCCTAATGAGCTAATAAAAAAATAAAAAATAAATAGAGAGAGAGAGAGAGAGGAATAAAGTACCTTATAAGATGGTTCTAACTTGTCTTTATATTTGGTGTTCAAAAGATCTTCACTTATTGACAGGGCGTTATCCACTACATAGTCAGTTTCAAACTGTGCAAGAATGAAGATGAGCAAATAAGTGCATTATAGCAATAACAGGAAACCCATTGTGATGCAGTGAACCTGACAAATACCTGCAACACTATATGTGGGTACAAAGTTTGCCCTTTACGGATTGGTGGATCAAGGGTAACAACAACAAATGTATGTGGCTGGTTAGACTGCATAAACACAACTAGCAAATATAAGTTTTGACGGATAACATTAAAGAAAAGAGAACCAATCCATTGGTTGAAGGAAATCATAAAAAGCATGATTTGAATGCATTGATAACTCTCATAATAATCTCCAAAGCCTTTGCAGAAAGAAAGAAAATGTGCATTCAAACATTCTAATCAGTTCTCATAAAATAATTTCCATAAAGAGAACCTTAGGAAGCAAAAACAGACGAACAACACTGCTGTATTGAATCTTGAAATCATTAGCCTGTCCTTGAAGTCGTAAGAATGACAGATGAAGTTCAACATTGTATCGCCCCCTGCAAATTAGCCATACATAAGGCAAGGAAATAAAACTGAAGGGCATACCAAAAAATTTGGCATGTACATAGAAGTGAATGGATACTGAATGAGATATGTCCATTTGCCAAAGTAGCTACCTTGGCGTGAGGATTGCAATGCCCTCAAAGGTAACCACAGCTTCTTCACCTCCAGCACCAACATCTGCCATTGACATGATTTTTTCACGGAAAACCTAACAGAAAAATATCCCAGTTAACAATCCTAAGCAAACCACCCAATTTTATTACAGAAAACGAAGCACACCTGAGCAGGAGGACGATTCTCATCACCAACAAATTGGGTGTTGGAATTAGGTATGTGAAAACTTATCTCCATCAATGAATCTTTCTGTGATAATAACATAATATTGCTCAGAAACATTTAATATACAATCAAACAAGAAATCTAAAATTAAAGCATTATTGCTATGTTGTCTAATATTATGGTAAAAAGAAAAGACAATCTTTTGGGCCCAAAGTAAAGCTTAAATTTGAATGGATAGCGATGTGTTCATGAACATCAAATTAGTGAATGCTGAACTCAGGCAATGAATGTAAGAACAAAATATACCCCCACGAACCTCGTTAGCTCCAGTTGTATCATCCACATGGAATTCTAAGATTACATCATTTTTCCCTTGAAGCTGAGTTTGCGAGACATCAGCCAGAGATACCTCAAATGCTTGCTTTGAACCAACCAAAAAACTCAGTGTATTACCTAAAAATGGTGGAAGAGAAGGCCAAAAATTATTTAATCAAGGCAGACTAGTAGCCTAACTACAGATGCAATCATACATAAGATAATCAACATATTTTTCATTAGCCAGATAACTGTATTCTCTTTCTATTGCACTCTGCTTGCTAAGTTGGAGATGCTGCAGGATTGCATACAAGAGAAGGATTCTGAGATTTTTTTAGAACATCATGGAGCCACCACAAAATTAAACATAAGAAGCTGGAAATTCTAGCTAATTATGAATAACTTTTTTTAATCAGTAAATAGGAATTTTATTAAATATATATATTTTTTATGTCGGAAAACCTCTCCAAGGCAAGGCCCTTCGGACCCACCCCTGCAGAATAAATCCTAGTCCCGTGCACCGCACCCTCGGAATTTTCCCTACACAGAACTGGTTAAATCACTGGCTTTTCACCAAAGAGGTGTGGCCCCAAAGGATTGTTTGCACCCATGAGGTGTTGAACCTTGGACTTTGAAGGGAGTAATATCCCAAGATTAAGGCCTTCACCACTTGTGCCAACCCCTAAGGGTTAGGAATTTTATTAAATATAGGCGAAACCAAATACACGGGACATATACAAGAACCACAATTATGAATAACATATCCTGTGTATTTGGCCTATGCCTTTTTCTACTAATAAAGTTTTACTTTTTCTTATAAAAAAAACTTATTGGATGTATCACATGATTGTAAATGCATCACATTTTTTTTATAAGTAAAATAACATTTTATTGAAACTAGTAAATAGGCATAGCCCAAGTACACTTGTAAATTGCAAATGCATCACACTTTAATTAACAGGATTGCACACGTGAGGTTTTAATTTTCTAGAAACACATCAGGGTGCAGCCTAATGATCAGGGCAGGCTAGGAATGATAGTTCGAATCAGACAGCCTGGGTTCGATTTCGTACAAGGAGTTCCCCTAGATTAGCTAACATACAGCTTTAGCAGGGGCTCGTGCTTTACTCTCTAGGGGTCGATCCAAACGGCTTTGCCTTGATGAGATTTCACATCAATAAAAAAATCTAGGTAAGTCTTTAAGCTAGCTTACAAAAAATAAATAGGAAATTATCTCTAAAATAGGGAAATGCTCTTCAAGTTTATCACTCAAAAGAAAAACCCAATACATTAACAAAAGAAAATTCTTGCAAGCCATATCAAAGGCAACATTACACAAAATGATCAATATATACCTGAGCAAAATTACAAGCAAGCATTGGAAAGCATCATATCAGATAGAGAAACTCGATTTAAATCAACAATTGAATGGAAAAGAATGCAACTGACCGTTTAAATCAACTTCTCCCCAATTACGCCCACTGACAGAAAGTTGCTTCTCCTCTGGTGTTATACCACAAGTGTTTTCAAAAAAATTGGTCAAACTAGTGACATCCTATAGGCAAAGCACAAAAGAAAAAAATAAGGATTAGCTACTTCTGAACATTTTTTTTTATAAGCAGTGCAAATTTTATTGAAGGCACAGAGGGGCAGAACCAAGTACATGGGAAGCATAAAAAAGTATACAAACCAACTAGCAAAATAATCCAAACATTTCAAAGCATGATTTAGGCTCCGTTTGGATGTTGAGTTGGTCTCATCTCACCTCATCTCATCTCATCTCAACATCCAAACACCACTCAAAACACAAATACTTTTCAATTTCAAATCTTAACATTTTCATCTAATCATTACCTAATTATTACAACTTTCCCAAATTTCCAAACAAAACATAAAAAAAAAATCAACTTTTTCAAATCCCAAAACAAAAATAATATTCTAATAATATTTTAACTTTATAATATTTTTATTCAACTTTTTATCTCTCATTTCCCAAAACCCCCTAAAACATCTTAACTCAAATCATTTCACTACTATTCACAAACTATTTCACTGTTATTCACAGATTTCTTATCTCATCTCATTTCATCTCAACATCCAAACGATGCCTTAGAGATATTCCCGCATTATAGTCATAGCCCAAGTAGATAGGACATACAAGAGCGATACCTAAGCCAAGTTAACACGAGTTATAAAGCAATCCTTTATAGCATTCACTGAAAATTGGTTACAGAATACATTGATGCTAATTCAACAACTTCTAGGTGAATGTGCGTGTATGTGTGGGTGTGGGGGAGAGAGAGAGAGAGAGAGAGAGAGAAGATAATAACCTGGTCTCGGAACCCAGTGAACTTATAGAATAATCCGTCTTTGATTCGGACACCAAGTTGATTTGTCCTTGGGACCTTCATCCATGTCACCCCCATGATGTCAGCTTTATCAACCTCAATTGCCTTACCGCCTCCTTGTTTCTTCCATAAAATCCCTCCTGAATATATCTTAAGCTGCCCTGGATTCTGCATTCCAAATACGATAAAATTGGGACATCTGGTATCAAAAAAATGTAATTTTTTTTTTTTTAAAAGGGGAGGGGGGGGGAATTAACAAAGTGTAGACTTGTTCAAGCTAGAATAATAGAGTTTTACAGAATGCAAAAAATTGAAGCTTTCATAAGTGGTAAGAGAAAGAGGGGCGTGATCAGAAACTGAACAAGCTTCTTAAGTTTTTTTCCTTCTATGATAAGTACTCATAAAAAATTTACAAAGTTTTTTCTTATTAGGATTAACTGCTCTTAATACACAGCATACAAAAGTATCTAAACTTTTCCTGCCTTTAATAACCAATAAGTTTTACCAAACTCAGAAAAGCTGAGTCAATTACTATAAAGTGGCCTGGAGACTATGCAAACCATGCAAGGTCAGAACCAGCAGAAGGAGTCCGACTATGGCAATATGGCTGAAAGAGAGATGCACAGTACATTAAAGGAGATGAAAAACCAAATTGTCGAGTTGGAGGCAACGGTTGTTTTTTTTATCTACGAAAATAAACTTGCTTTCAGCTGAAGGTAACAGGGTTGTAAGGCCCAATAAGAGGGAGTCCAAGATAGGCTCAAATCCATTAAAATCAGAGAAAGTCGGGTTTGGCCCAGTCTCTACAACCAGATCCAAAAGAGTGTGGAGGGTCAAAAGGAAAACAGGGTCATTCAAAGTGGGTTCTACGTCGGGTATCTGTGTAGAGACAGCCGAAATGGAATACCCTCCACCACAGGTCAGCGTTCTTTTCATAGAAACAATGGCACCCTCACCAGAGCTGAGTGTAACACCGAGGCTTGAGGGAGATGTAGGGTCTGTCGAAGTGGCACATAATGGATCGCCAGGGGGTGACACATCTCCAGTTCTTGCTGACGAAGCGATGGCACCCACTTCGGAAGGTGAAGGAAATTTGTGGGTTTGCCACCAACCCAAAACCTCCAATGGTGACCATGACCTCACCACTCATGACAGAGAGAACCAATTTGTCGGTATCTCTTCAAGCATCTTGTGACAGTAACAAGGGTGATGTTGAGGAGGTACGACATTTAAGAGGAGGGAATGGTGAGGAGGAAATTTTGGACTTTTCGTTGGTGCCTTGCAAAGAGGAATGTTTAAGGCCTAGTGTATAGTTGGGAGCTAAGTCTAGGGAAGATGTTGTCCCCTTGATATCTCTTCCTCTGTTAGTTGGTTCATCATCGGATTGAGTTCTGCAAAAGGTTAACAAAATACAACAGTGTGTGGGGATTACAAGTGGAGGATTTGACGACCAATTCACAGCACTACTCACTACTATTGCTATGGGTCACTTAGGGCAAGTTTGGGGCATAAAACGAAACACAAAATTCTCATCTCATCTCATCTCATCATTACACCTTTTTCAAATTCCCATACAAAATATAATAAACAATTCAACTTTTTCAAATCTCAATACACCTTTTTCAAATCCCAAAATAACAATAATATTAAAACTTAATATTTTAAACTTCAAAACAAAATACAAAATTCACATCTCACCCTCCAAACCTACCCTTACTGGAAACGAAATCAAGATTTAAGAAGAGCAGGGAGTTAAAGCATCTTACTTGGGCAATCAACTACGATGCTAAGGGAGGCAGTTCAAGTCGAGGGAGGGTAGGAGTGTAGGTAGGGGTGTAGTATTAGTTTCGGGTGTAGTATGTAATTTCTAAGGGAGTTTCGGGTGGTGTCTTAGTTTTGTGGAAACAATGGGTTGGGGTAGTTACAATGATTTGCTTTGCTGTGGGGAGGAGCGTTTTGTCACAATCGGGCTTGGTGTATATTGGATGGACTTACCGGTCATTAGGGGTACTGTATTATGGGCTAGGTGTTCTCTCTTGTATACACCCAGTGTACTTGGTTACACCTATTGATAATAAATTTTTACTTATAAAAAAGATTACTATAAAATTTGTGAGGTGTGATCGCTTAGGGTTTCAGATAAAACAAGATTATAAGATTTTGTTTCTAATTCCAAATTACAACTAATCAAACAGTTTAAAACCCAATTCGTCAAATAAAGTGGACAAGGAAAAGGTATACAGCGAATTAGGTTTCTTAATTGAAGACGCAGAGAAAGTACTATGATGAGATTCGGAAGCCCGTTGTTTATATTGCAATTTCACATTAAAAAAAAAAAAAAAGCTTATGTAGAAGTTTCCAGCGATGTAATTTTGAAATAAGGTTTCTAAAAGAAGGATCCGCAGTCACAATAGTCATTTCCCCCCACAATCACCCAGCAAACGGTACAGACCAAAACCAAATATCTGTGATCAAAACCGAAAAAAATTAGAAAACGCGAAATTAGGGTTCCGAGAACACCAAACTATAGCATCCAGATCAATAAAATCCCGAATCATCATCCCGACTCCTCCCACTATCAGCGTAAATGAAGCACCAAACTAAAGATAGTTGGTTCTATTCGACAAGGAACTAGGGCGCATAAAATTAGGGTTCTGCAATAGCATCGAGAAAAAGCGCCATATCGAAGAAGGACAGATTAAGCTCAAGTACATGAATCAAGATGAATGGCAGTGAGTCAGAGAGAAAGCGAGAACTCACAGTGCCTCCACGGCCTCCGAGAGAGATATTGTTGAAGAGGTGGCCGTCGGTCATGACTGAAAATCGAAAGCGAAGCGAGCTGTAGAAATGCAAAAAGAGTTCGAGTGTCGGAGAGAGGGAGTCTCCTGTTAGAAAATGAGAGAGGGAGAAGGGGCATTTATGATTATATACAGGTCGAGAACGGTGCGTATCGCCACGACGCAGTTAAAGCTTGTGGCGCGAATGAGGGTTTGATTAGCTGCGGGCGTATCTACTTCAGTATAAATTTTAGGTCAAATCAAACGGCGTGGCTAAAATAACGTTGACCATCGTTTATTTTTTTAAAAATATTCACATTTCGTTTGAAATTAATAACTATACAAAAGTATAGATTACATTGTATTTTGTAAAACTATTAGATTTGATATCTTCATATTCATTAAGTAAACATGCTCTATTTCATCTTTCTGTCCAAATTGATGGGCCCGAACAATGGCCCATATTATGCCCCAAAAAGCCCATGATTTTAAGGTGGAAAGAAATAGGAAACCGACAGGAATCACAGAAGAAATAGAAAACCCAAAAGAGGCCCATATTACCCCCAGAACATTACAAAAGAAATAGAACACCCAAAAGAGGTCGCCCATTAGAATAGAAGAACATACTACATGGACCCAATTCTAGTCATATCACGTAACCCTTGGATATTTGATTTTAATAAATCTTCAAAACCATCTCACACTCCACACTCTATATTTTTTTAATTTTTTATTATTTTTTTCTTTTATCAAATATTTATTATATGAATAATAAATAGAAAATTTAAAATAATTTTAAAATAAATAAATTCAAAAAAAAATTTAAAAAATATTAAAAATTTAAAAAATATAGAATATGAAATGTGGTGAAAGTTGTGTAGCAAAATTCATAATATTTGTATATTTCTTTACGTTCTTATATCGATTCGAGATGTGATAATAAGATTACGATTTGGTAATTCAATCATGAAATCTACAACACATGATGATAAGCAAAACATAATAGGCTTTTCATACCAAGATTTTTTTTTTTTTTTTTTTTTTTTTTTTAATATTGCAAAACCATGAGATTAGAGCTTGCAAAATAGGGGGACGTTGGAGTTACAACTTACAACACTTGGTTCGAGCTGTTTTCAATACAATAATCCAAGTGCACGACACGTGCGGTGCCATGCCCAAACCTGGCCTGGTGCAATAGTTGATTGATCAGGATGCAAGAATATTCCTTATAGCAGCGAACTCTATAGAAATCATCGACATATTGATCAAAAGAGCTGACTCTACTACACTGCAATGGCAACCTTCAAAGACCAAACAAAAGTAAACTAAACAAGGCGAGGAATCCAAGAACTTGATTGATGTGCATGCAGCATGTGGTACCAAGTTGTCGTGTAACCGTAGTCTGTAAGTTCACCTTCGATCCATTCTGTCCTGAGAAACAACAGAGCAAAGACATTATGGAGTATTTTCCATGCATGGTCGTTTAATTTTCCTGAAACTTCCATCATCTCATTTATTTTATTTAATATGTTTGTTTTCAAGTGGTTTTTTAGCGCGGGTGGGAGTCGCCATTGTAGACTGTCACTGTTTGCGGGGAGTAGTAATGGTACTGGTCACGCCTCCCCAACCACACAAATGTAGAAAGAGACGCTTTCGTGTTTGAGAAGTCGATTATATCTAAGCAAGGTGGTTTTTTTTTTAAATAAAAATTACTATTCATCAGCTCTTAACTATCATATGTTTATAATTTCCTAATGTGACATGATCAAATAATAATAAGTAAAAAATAACAAGCAACATGAATGGTGATTACTTAAAAGATAATGAATAGAAGAACTTATTTTTTTTCTTTTTATCCAAAATCTACGAGTCCCACTAAATTGTTGTGACAAAATAATCTATTTTGCATAATAAGTGCTTGTTTGGATAGTACTTAAGAGTACTATTTCAGAATTCTGTGAATAGCAGTAAAATAATTTGAATTAAAATGTTTTATTGAGTTTTTGGAGATAATAAAAAAAAGTTGAGTAAAAGTATTATAAAGTTCAAAAAATTGTTTTAATATTATTTTTGTTTTGAAGTTTGAAAAAATTGTATTATTCTTATGTTTTATTTTGAAGTTTATAAAAGTTGTATTGATTTTTGTGTTTAAAAAATAATTTATGTAATAATTAAATAAAAAAAATTGAAAACTATTTTATCTTATAGTGATATTTAGAAATGAAATGATGAGAATTTTTCAAAACTATGCATGCTCTTATGGCCCATTTATTTCAGTGGTCAATCATGTCACTGCCACTTTGAATCGAAACTTCGGTATTACATCGGAATGCCAAGCTTTTGTCCTTTTGTTTTTATCTTTTTTGTTGAATTGGAAGAAGATTAACTGCATGTTCGCCCCTTAATCATAAATGATGCCCAACCGGCTTAGAGAAACAACGACAAGACCGTATGAAAGCATGGATTCTGGATCTTTTATGCTGGCAAACAGCGTATGGACATTCCAAGTTTGTCTCAAATTGCTCGGGATCACCGTCTACCTTGTTTGGACTCGAGTCACAGTTGTACCTACAAAAAACAAAAACATAATAAAGCCAAAGGAAGCACGCCAACTATATATGCATAACTACTCATGGCCCAATTAAGTGAAGCCACTGCAGGAGGAAGAAACGAAGAAAGAAATTAGAATCAAAAGGAGGAGGATACAAGAGAAGATGGAAACAATATTGAAGGTGAAGAACGAAGAGAACGGACGGAGGCGCAGCATGTCATGCGCGGCAGATGTTGATCAGGCTCAGGCAGCAAGGTGTGTCAAGAGAAGGCGAAGAGATCCAACTGCAGTTGCACTTGGTAGTGATGATAACAACCAAAGTCAGCAACAGCAGCAGTTTCCACAGCAACAAACGGATCAGACTTCTACTGCCACTACTGTTAAGAGAAGTTCGAAATTTCGTGGAGTCAGCAGGTAAAAATATAGCTAGGAGGACTTAAATGGTTGATATTGGATAGTTTTCCTCCCTCTTCCTTTAGTTTTTAATTCGAATTAAACTGTAACTGAACAGACATCGATGGACGGGTCGATTTGAAGCCCACTTGTGGGATAAGCTCTCTTGGAATGTAACCCAGAAGAAGAAAGGCAAACAAGGTACGTAGAAAAATGTTCACTCTTGTTTTTTTTTCTTCTTTGCTTCATTTATTTCTTCTTTCCAAGACACTGATCATGGCCGCTTTATATAAATTTTTTGCTCCCCTGCTGGGAACGTTCTGATCTGAAATTTGTCATTGGCGCTGAACAGTTTACCTTGGTGAGTACTCTTTTTTCCGTCAAGTACTTGAGGTTTTCCGAATTCTTCTTTGTTTTATTGTACTTCTCACCGTGCAATGGATCATAAAGAAAGTGAAATATTTTTTTTCCTGAACTTTTCAGGAGCTTACGACGAAGAAGAATCTGCCGCAAGAGCTTATGATTTAGCTGCACTGAAGTATTGGGGGACATCAACCTTCACCAATTTCCCGGTAAGAATGAGTACTGTTCATAGAATTCAGCCTCACTGAAATGTTTTGAAGGTTAGCTAGCATAAGAAAATTCAATATTTAATACTCTTGATACTCATTACAGATATCAGATTATGAAAAAGAGACTGAAATAATGCAAACTGTGACTAAAGAGGAGTATTTGGCCTCTTTAAGAAGGTAAAAAGGCTCGTAGATATTATTAAGAATAATAAACTTTAATTCACTACCATGGGCGATGGCCACTTTCTCTAATTATAATACCATAAATTTTGTCTCTCTCAGAAAGAGCAGTGGCTTCTCGAGAGGTGTGTCAAAGTATAGGGGAGTTGCGAGGTGATGCTCTTGATGATAATTTGATGAAACCAACTTCTTTACAATAGTTTTCGAGAAACAGACGTTAAAATGGTTTTGGTGAATGATATTATATGCAGGCATCATCATAATGGCAGATGGGAAGCAAGAATAGGGAGAGTTTTTGGAAACAAATACCTTTACCTTGGCACTTACAGTAAGTTGTGTATCTGTATTTCGAATACGATGCAAAAACTAGCTGATTTCTGAAATAAGAATATGGTCATAAAACTGAAAACTTAGAATTTCCTTTTACCAAAGACGTTCCTTGTCTCAATACAGGTACCCAAGAGGAAGCTGCTCGTGCCTACGACATTGCAGCTATCGAGTATAGGGGGGTCAATGCTGTGACCAACTTTGACTTGAGTACATATATAAGATGGTTAAAGCCAGGAGCAAACGCCGCTCATGAGACACAGACCATTACAGACCTGCAGACTTTGGCGTCCCCAACTAATTACAATCCAAAAGAGGAATCGAAATCCCCCTTCCTTCACAGTAATCCTGTGGTTACCGACTACATCAACTCCCCCCAAAAGCAAGAAATCTTTCGTAGCAAAAATCCTTTTAACGCATGCAACAAGTCATCATCCTCTCCCACTGCACTAGGCATCCTCCTTCGGTCTTCAGTATTCAAGGAATTGGTTGAGAAGAATTCAAATATCTCTGAAGATGACACTGATGGGGACGAGCCAAAGAACCAAGCACAGATGGGTAGCGACGATGACTATGCAGGGATCTTTTATGATGGAATTGGCGACGTCCCATTTGTTTGCACTTCCAATAGAGACAGCATAGAATTGCAAGAAAGAGAACTCCACTTCCTTTTCTAAACGGGTCTCTATGGAAGGGCATGAGCACGACGAAGAATTTGATTATTTAACCAGGGAGTGCTGTACAACGCTTTTTTGGTCTGAGATTTCAGGAGCAGAGCTTGTTGATGCGGTGTCTGCGTGTGTTTCTATTACTTGTAAATGAGTTCTTCTATACCACAGCCGGTTGCTCACCATCCCCGTAACATCTTCCGATCACTCAAGTCACATGACAGGTCTCGTTCTTTACAAGTTTAAAATAAGTTGTTGACTATTCAACGTGTTCCAAGCAAGGAGCTGTTGTGGGGATGAGTAGCAACCGGCTCATGTTGAATAGAATTATTGTTTGTACATTTCACTAGTTGGTCACCAAAATAAATCAATAAAACCGAAGAAACACAAATGCATATCGCATGATTTCATCACTCTAACCTATAGAGCAAGAATTACTCACATGCAAATTAGCTGTTTAATCTAGTCATCTACTTTGGCAGAGCTAACTCACTCTATGGCAAGTTGGCTACCATCTCATCCGACAAGTCTCTTCAAACCAGTGTCCAAAATCGCACAATTTATGCACGAATTCGCTACCTTAGGAATGGATCATTAGAGTTATAACTGTCATTTGCTGGGCTTAGGTCACCCAGATCACCAAGTCGCCAACTCCCTTAAACAAAACACTAGGAACTAGGAAGGTATCAATCCATGCCCTTACGATGTAGGAACCTTTATTTTCTGTACATAATCACCGGGCCAGGTCCCTACAAAGTATAAACCCTTTGTAAAGATACCAATTCTCCCGCAATAGCATTTGACTAAAATGATAAGAACAGCCGAAGAAAATATATCATGAAGTTAAAAAGCGGTAGTGTTTAATAAAAAGCAACTTATACATCCGTTCTCGGTCAACCCATTCTTGTTAAACCCAAATTTTATAAAGCAATCATTTCCATCTCTTCGAATTATTAGAGCATTTAAAGCAGGCATTTCCACTTTAAATGAAACAATACAAGCATTCACCTAGTGTCTCCTAAGGTAGACACCAATGCCCAAAGCGAAATGCATTACAAACACCATTGAAACTCCATCGGACGGTGGAAATGACTAGCGAGTAGGGATGATATTTGGGGAATAAACCCCAAATACATTATCACATCCACCGAACTATGTATTAGATCATCCAGGAAAACCCCAAGTATGGATTTGAATCCAAGATGTCTACGACCACAACTCATCCCAAGAACATCCACAAAAGCATCATGGCAATTCCTCCATACCAGTGGTGACAGCTCTGTAGCTCGATTGAGCACTCGGCTGCACGATGGCATTATGACTTATGAGCAGTTATGACATGAATCATCATATGCGGGTGGTAGACAATAACATTCGGACTTACTAGTTCCAGTGAAGACAGAACAAGGCAAACTTTTACATTGCAAAGGAAGAAATGTTAACATTCATCAAGGGAATCTTATCGGTTCTTATGGTGGTCACCTAGAAAAACAGGTTTAAGCATAAATGCATAACAAGCACAGCAGAATTTCGAACAGAGTGCATGCTGCTAGCATTCATCCGACAAGTCATGAAATTACATGGTGCAACTGACAAATATTAAGAACAAGGACAATAGTTTAGCAACAGGGCCAAACTGCAGCAAATGTTTTGAGTCAGCTGAATAGAAGTTTCTGGCTACCGGCTTGCCTCTTTTTCAAAATACATGTTTTGTATTGCATTCAAAATACAAACTTCAGTTCCTGTGAAAAGCTTTAAAATTGCTTTCTCTTATTTCTGAACAGTTTGTCTCTTTTCGCATAAACGTAAAAGAAAGCTAGGAAACCTATAGCAGATAAAGAAACTGACTTCCACGGAAATGGTGGGTCCTTAAAGCATACGAGCGATGCCTCCAGTTCCTTAGAAGCATGATAGACGAGATAGTGGATGGCATACATATCATGATCTGATGATCTCAAGTAGTATAAAGCCATCTCAAAATCCAAATGCGACAATGCAGAAACTGCTTTGTCCAGCTTGTACTTGAACAAGTTCCACCTCTGTAAGAACTCAACATGTTGATTCCGTTTAAGTAGCTTTCTATCTCCCCCATGGAGAGCAATGGATTCAAGAACGTCAACAGCACTCGTTATGCTCTGGTTCAACGATGTCAAAAGAACATTTCTCCTAGCTGCATCCTTCTGCACAAACGACAATGATGAAACCTCTGAGAACGGCCCAAACGGAGTCTGCCCTACACTCCATGTGTAATCCACCAAGGTACTATTATGCCTCGGACTCCACAGCAAATGGGTAGGGGACACTCCCCACATGCTCTGCAGAATTGAACCAACAAGCGGCCGCTCAAGCTCCCTTGTATGAGTAAACACGTGATGACCATTACAACTATAATCACTCACGGTCTGTGTGTTCCTCGTCCTTACTGCAATAACCATATCTTTGAAGGCAACAGACTGGTGATATCGGTCAAGCAATAAGTGAGTATTATAGTCCAAATCAAACACGTAAACGGGAAGAACCCGACCTAATTCCTCCGGAATACTAGCCACCCTCCTAAACTCCTCTGCCGAATCCGTCAATATCTGATGCAAACGCTTGGAGTCCAAATACTCGCTCACAATCAAAGTATAATTATCAAACAAAAACCTCGCTGTGTACGAATTAATCGACCTCGAAACGGCAAAGGAACAAATGGGGCACCCTGCGAGACTCACCCCATAAGTCTTGAAACTCAACGACTGATCACCCAACAACAAACCCCCATCAGTAACTTCATCCATAAATGTCCTTTCGATCGCTTTCCAGTCCAAACCACTGGAATCCCTATTGCTCTCGGACCCATAGACATGTATGAACTGAACTACCAAGGAAGCCTCGAAAGGAACAGGAATTCTCAAAGAGGGCACAAGAAGTACCTGGTAGGCGCTCCAAACCAGAGACGCCAGATCAGCATACAGAGCCTTCTGCGATTTGGGGCGGCCGTGGAGGGCGGCGAGTGGGTGAAACTCGCCGCGGGGGAGAAGGCCTTCCCCAGATAATGCCGGCCCATAGTCGACAGGGCCGGCGGCCAGATCGATCCAAAGGTAGCGGTCCTTGCCGGTCCAGATGGTGCCCAAGCATTTGGGAAAGGCAGGGGAGGAATCACCGTGGGAGTAGGTGTAAGCGTAGGGTTTGGATTGGGGGCCCAGATTGAGCAAGTAGAGGTAGATTCCGTTGACGGGTTTTTCTTTCTCGAAGTCTTGCTTGATGATGGAGTCGACGGAGGAGAAGGGGATGGAGAGGAGAGAGGAACGGAGGGAGGAAGGGGTAGCCGAGATATGGGAAGTTAGGGATTGGGAGAGTTGGGAAGCAAGAGAAGGAGGGGAGAAGGAGACGTCGAGGTGGAGGGAGTGTTGGATGGAGAGGGAATGAGATTGATACTCGAAAGGGGAGATGACGTGATAGTGGTGAAGGGGCTGGGAGGCGGAGGAGAGGAAGGAGGAGAGGAGGGAAGGGGCGTCAGGGGGAAAGGGGCCTATGAGGCGGAGGTGGATGGAGAGAGGGAGGGAAAGGGAGAGGAGGGAGGAGATGAGAGAAGGGATATGGGGTTGGGGGAAGTGGGAGGAGAAGGATTTTTTGAGGGAGGAAGGGAGGGAGAGGAAGGAGTCGTTGATGGCTTGAGGGTCGAGGCGGGATTGCTGGGTTAGGAAGGAGTCTAGGCCTAGGATTGGGGCCGCGGAGGTGGTGGTCAAGAGGAGGAGGAAAATGAAGACTGAGGTGGTGATGGCGGTGGTGGTCATCTCGGATGGTTGAGATGGTGGATTTTGGTGTCCTCAGCACAAAGGAAATGGAGCTTAGTGTGGATCGGAGAAACCAACCGGGGGGGTGGGCGTTTTGAATCGATGGGTGGCTGACTCGAAGGAGCAGTCTCTGCTCTCTAGTCCCGACATCTAGTCATCAGCTATTTCCACTCCTCCAATGGCTACAGAAACTGTTATAAGTCCAGGGTTCCGGCCCATATGAACTTTGAAGCTTAGCTAGAGCAATGAGACACCAGTTTGTTGGGCTTTGATTGGCATCAACTGACAACTAAGGTTCAAATGGGACTCGTTTCATTCTTGTATTTTCTTTTTTATTTTTTAGTCGTGATTGCAACGGTATAAAATAAAACAAGAGAAATGCTTTAAAACAGGTACAAATTTTATATAAATAAATTTATAAATTTACAGTATATTAAATTATAAAATTACTTTTATTATAAAGTAAATCTAACATGTCATATAAATTATGTCAATTTGTGGTGGATTTATTTTTATATAATATCTTTGTAGTTGTAATACTTCTTAATAAAGAATGAGAAAAGCTCCTAGCCGAATGGGTTTGAAACTCATTTTCGCACTGGCCAATAACAAAATGCCACATAGGCATTTCAAGATGAAGAACTCTGCACCTGCATGCACTCGATGCCCTCTCCTTCTTTCTCTCCCTCTCTTCCAATTCGAAGCCAACCCTCTCCTTTCTCTCTCCCTCTCCCTTCCTCTCCCGACGAAGCCTCACTCGACGCGACGCTGACAACACCAAACCTACACCCAACAATACCAAACCTGAACTCATCTGCATTTTGTTTGAATGCTACCATGCGTGGCTATAGTTTTTCTTCTTCTCTGAAAAAGATTATTGGCTTGAATGAGTTGCTTTGGTAATTCTCCCTCCAGAATATAATGCTCATAAAAACAAAATTCTCCAGATTATAAACGTTTCCCCCTTTCGGAATTCTCAGTCAAATTTTGAAGTGTTGTACATGCAAATCATTCTTCAAAAAATTGTCAAAATTTCTTATTTTTTGTCATTTAATCACAACCTTGATCTTCCATAAAAATGAACGTTTTTGGTCCATGTCAGACAAAGAACATTAGAAAATCTCTAGATTAAGTTGAATAGTCAAATGCAGATTTCAGATACAAGTTTAGAGGGAAAGAAAAAGGGCTGGCCTCGAAATGACGAACGTAGATAGGGGAAGAAGAGGGAGAGAAAGAAGGAGAGACATCGAGTGCATACAAGTGCAGAGTTCCTCATCTTGAATGCCTACATGGCATTTTGTTATTGACTGGTGTGAAAATGGGTTTCAAACCCATCAGGCTGGGAGTGAACAACCCAAAAATGTTTTGTCATGTGAGAAAACAGATATGTTTCTTGTTGAGAAGGAATTGTTATATATATTTTTTAATTCCATCCATCCCATTGAATTAAAAGATTATTCTCACCACCAAAAAAGCTCTCTGTATAATTAGGTACTGTTTTAAATTTATCTTCTACAATTAAGGAAAATCCATCATTTCATGTAACCACCAAATTATTGTTTTTATTATAAGCATACACAAAATAATAATAATAATAATAATAATAAAATCCAATTTCTCCTCACAACCAATACCATACAATAAGTTCCCCTCTAAAAAGCAATATCTCGTAAACTTTTTACATAATCTCACAACTGATATAGGTAAGCTCATCTCTGCTAAGCATTGGACGATGAAACAAGGAGACTTACAGAAGTTATGCAAAAGAACAACTTATTATCTTATTTAACGGTGAAAATTTGACTAAAATATGAAGACAACACTGTCATGAACCCTGGACTTCTGGTTCTGAGCCACGCATTCTGAAATCCACATCAGGTTCCTTATCTCCTGCTCCCTCAATCTCATGTACGCAAAGAAAACACCATAATGGAACTGCATACAAGAGGGGAGAAGATATTACGGTGTGAGCAGACAAGCATAGGAGATGAATATTTAACAAGAATTAGAAGACAGCAATGGCTGGAAATAACTAGAGAAAGTCAGATCTAATTTAGCCATGGCATTCTGCTCACTGCCATAAATAGCTACTTCTAATGGAACAAATGATTGGGATATGGCCGCTCAATTGCAAATATACTAACCTGCTGCTCAAATGCTAAGCAAAGCCTTTTCACCTCCTCTTCATAGAATGCCTTGTCTAGCATCTGGCTCTCTCCATAAGATAATTTAGAGAAAATAGACTGATAAGGAGGATATTTTTCCATAACGCCACGGACCTGAAATGGCAACCAAGCAAAGGACTTGGGTCACAACAACTGATAATTGAACTCATTGAGCCGAAACAAGAAAAAGCCACAACAAATGACAGTAAGGTAGTAAGAATTAAAGAAGAATTATTTCCCAACACATGAAAAGGAAAATCAAGTACTAATGCAATTACATTCACCCATTTCTACATTATACAGAGATTAGAACAAGTTAGTGAAAGTCCTAAGCTAGTAATTATTTTCCTATTGAGCATGGAGGAGGTCTAAATCCAAGAAGAATGACAAACACACAAATAGGTAGCAACTTGGAAACTGCCGAAGCTCAAGAAACTAGAAGACCAGAAATAAGCATCTATATGTTAGTGGATTGAAATAATCATTTTGAATACAAAATGGCCAAACTATTTTATAAACTCAGAAATACTTTGCCACTTCTTACAAAAATTACTTATCCAGCCCCCAGAATTAAAGAAATCAAGGATTGTAAAAAATCAGAATAGATACCTGGTCAATATCCTCGCAGATGGCAAGCTCCTCGTGGCCATAGGGGTAACTGTTCAACATTAGCAAATGATGTCAGACCAAGCCGAAGAAGATAATCATTGTCAAGGATTATATTCTAAAGCTACACAACATATTCAACGTTAAATTCCCATCAAGTTTGAGCAAAAAACTTACAGTAAACCAAAGTTAGAGTACAATTTTTTGCGATCATCTCGGGTGAGCTCAGTTCCAATACTGCAAAAAGATAACCAGGTCAAGGACAAAAGAATTATACACGTAATTTTAAGATTGGAATGATAAACCATGAGAAACCATAAAAACCCAAAAGAAGTTTAAACAAGTTCGTCAACAATAAAGGATTCACCACAAGACCTGTAAAAATGTTTGTTCATAGACGATTACCTATTTATGGTGATATTGACAGCCCTTCTGTCAGCCTCAAAGGAGAGGAGGTCAGACATAATCTCTGCTGTGGCACCTCCAAGTTTCTATACCAGAATATCACTTTCAAATTAAAAAGACATAGGACATGCTGAAATCATTTTAAAAAACGTCTATAGAAGAAAGAAGGGACACTTAGTTAGCAATCAACACTCACCCGACAAAACCTGTAAAAATCCTCTAGGTATGCCTTGTAAAGAGTGTTCCTCATTATTTCAATGTTCATGTCATCCAAGTCCTACAAAAAGAGAGCCACGCAATTTGAAATTAATGTTTGCCTTCAAGTATCAGACAATTGATTACTATGTAATACTGATGCTACTGCCGTTGTCTATTAGAACTAAATTATTCAGTAATATCAAAATGAAAAAAAGACATTACAAGGGTTTGACAATTACTATGAGATTTTTTTAAGTAGCAATTACTATGAGATATTAAGAAGACGTGACCTTCTTGTCCACCTTACAGTTGCTGATTGTAAATAATCTCCAGCTCAGTGCCCTAATATTACACCTTTATTTAACAACTAGAATACCAAAATTATCTGTTCGAAGAAAACAGGACTATTTGAAGAAAAGAGGAGTAAGTATTTGGTCATTCAATGAAGCAACACAATAATGTAGAGACACAAATAGAAGAAAGACCGGAGGATGTCTATAAAAGGAAACTGAATATAAGAGGTGAGTCAATCAAGGTTATGAGTCTGCACCTCTGATGTGATACACTCAGAGAAGTATGGGGCCAAGGGTGTGTCAACAAGAACCAGCCTATAAAGCTCTCGCATATTCTGAGCAACTGCCAGGGTAGCAATGCTGAGGAGAACACAGAGAAATAAGAAAATACTTACATGAACAGTCAAAAAAAAGGGAAAGCAGTATTTCAGGGTAAAATTACCTGTCAAACATGCCCAATGGATGGCATTTTTCCAAGAGCTCGTGAACATCTCTCTCATGCAAGGTTCCAGTGACAATCAGGACAACATTGTCAATCATGTGACCATATCTGAATGAAGCAGCAGAAATACATGGGCTAACATAAGTTCAATATGTTTTCTTATGTTGTAATCATAATAAGCTCAATTTCTCTTTTCTTGTAAGTGGTTCAAATACACATAAGTTTGAAATTCCATATAGATAACCCAAAACAAGTATTTTGATTATAGTGATACATATATATATTTTTTATAAGTAATGCTACATACATATATTTCCATATTCCTCTAAATAAATCCACAACTAGTAGTTGATTCGTCAAATATGTAAGAATACACGAACTTAATGTTATCAATAAAACAAAAGTCCACGTACGTTATATACTCTAGAAAGGTTGACAAGGGCTCTGTTGCTTGGCATAACATGTGCTTATAATCCTCAACCAGTTTAAGAGTGCATTTCTCTACAATAGTTGTGGTATGCAGCGGGGAAGGTTCTGCAAGCAAGATATGAAATTTAGCAATTAGGGAACTTAAACCCAAAATAAAAATAAAATTATAACTTAAATATTTGCTTGAAAAAAAAAATCCGATGTCATCCGTTCAAACTAAAAGAAGATCAATCTAGCAGCATGTGCGAGGCAGCAAAAAGTTCCCAGATTTTAGTGGAAAACGGAACTACCATTTGTGGCAGCCGCATTATTTAAGGAATTCACCAAATTATCTCCTCGTTCATTTTAAAACACATAAACTGTGAACGGTTAACAATTCTTCTCGTTTGACATTTCATTATATATGTTCTTTAACTATTCAATGTAAAACTCAATTTTTCTGTAACATTAACTATTTGTGAGACCCTAAGAGATTGTTATCGACGCTCCTGCCACCCTCCATAAATCAATAGCATTGCTCTAATCAAAGTAAGTATGAGTTACAAAAGTGTGGTCCTAAAAAAAAGATGCAGTTAATGCAACTATAAAATGTCCAAAATTCTAACTTTGATTCGTCCACCAAAGCCTTCAATGTTCTCAGTAACCAAACAGAGCTTTTGATCCCACACCACTTGATTAAATTAAACTAAATGGGGGAGGGTTTCTGGAGGACAGGACAGAACGCACCGTTCTGGAGGTAAGGACCGTATTCGGTTGCGGAAAGGTGCATCTTGATGTCATCAAGGGTTTCGCACTGGCACAAATTGTTGTAATCAGCGGCAGTAAGCAGGCCAGCCCGGTGCCCCCTCACGATGGCCTCCAAGTACCCAGCATGAACGTTGAAGGTTAGCGCTTCAAAGCCGTACATTTCTTCCAGAAAACCTAAGAATTCAAGCAAAGAAGGAGGGAATTGCAGCGAAGTACGAGAGATGGATCTGAACGGAAATGCAAAATTTCTGAGCGGAGGAGAAGAGAATAACGTACAATTCAGGAAGAGCCAAAGAGGAGGAGGAGTCGATCTGGTTCGAAGCTAGGCAACAGTAGAATCTCCAAACTACCCTTTGGCATTCCCATGCGAGCTCTTTGATCCCACTGGAATGGGGCTGAGCTAGACCCGAACCCGAGGCGAGCTTAACCTGAACCAGAGCAATTGATGGGCTGGAAGTTGGGCTAGGGTTTAAATTTGTACTCCGTCTTCATTGTTCAATTAAGCAAACGAAGCTAATCCACAATCTACTTAGAAAAGGATACGCTCTTTGTAATTTAAGGCCCTAAAGAATATGCCTGTGTTTTTAATAAGAAAGAGGTTTTATGTGAACCAATAAACTCAGCCCACTTCATCAATGAAAAATGCTTGATCCATTTTTTTTAAAAAAATAAAAAATTTATAAACTAGTGTTAATCTATGAATGGATAGGTTTTAAAATGTACAGTAAAAGCACGATAATGAAGTGATATTACACATCAACTTTTGATTTTTTTTAAATAACAGTATGTGATCCAAGAGTGATAAAAAAGTGCTACATTTACAAAGTATAATAGTATTGTAATATATAGCTTTATTCATTATTTATAATTTTTATATCATAATGTTACAAAGTAATGTTACATACAGTTTTAAGCTATGCGAGTGTGTAAAAAAGTGGGATCCATTATTAAAATAATATTTTTTTCATAGGAGTTCCAACTTTATCTATTTATTTTTTAAATAATGCGTAAAATTTGTATATTCTAAAAATGTAAATATTATGAGTAATGCTAGAGAGAAGCCACTATAGCAGTGCACATTTTACCCTCACTGCGTGGCTGCTTCTAGTTGATTGTTCCCAACATTCACTTAAGGAGATGTGTAGTCTAAATGATGCCACATCATGTATGTAAAATGAATGCTCTCAATAGTGACTTCTATCTATATTTATTTTAAAATAGATGACATGATCTTCTATATTTCTTATAAATTTCAATTATTTAAAGCACAAAAACGTAAGTAACGTAAACAAAACTATAAAAATATGCTTAACAATTGGAGGTGAGAATTTGTTTTCTCACATTATATGTGATTCCATAAAATCTCAGGTATTTCCTTCTATTTTGTAATTTTGTATCGGAATTTGATAATCGATGTGTATCAAGATTTATGTAAAAAAAACTTCTTAAGATTATGAGATTGAAGTTTTTTAAATTCTTATTCAAATTTAAGTGTCTCAAATAAATATATATATATATATATAATATATAGAGGGTATACCCAATAATATTTGAGAAAAGCTATTCTGTCGTATTAATAGTACAACTCAAGTGTATTGCTTGGAAAAAAAATTATTTATTTTTATTTAATGATTAAAAAAATAATTTTAAATGTATTGATGTATTTTTTATTTTTTAAAAATACTTAAATATATTAAAAAATATGAATAAAAAAATAAATTAAGATTAAAAAAAACACTCAAATACAAGGTGCGGTCAATTACCGACTCATAATATTTATTACCCATTTTCATATGTTTTTTTTTTCTTTGAAATATTTATATTTAAAACTGAAAAGTTTTCAACTTTTATGATCCGTGTACGAAAACAATGCCTCATTCCATTCACAAACGGCGATGAGCGTGAGCAGGCACTGCCACGTTGAAGTAGTTAGCAGACACCTTGGGATGACATCATGACACACTGGAAGGCTGAAACTGAATTGCTCACTCGCGCCCCAGAGCAGCCACACGTAGCCACGCGCACAAGGCACGAGAACACGAGCCCCGAGTGCCCACCCAGTTTATATATGCACCAGCACGACACACTAACGTCAAAGCTAAAGAATTCATGCATATTTGCATATTATTTAATATTGGGCCTCTTCACATTACCCAAGAAATTATCTTTCTTATAATAAAAATAATAAACATCTCATTTTTAAATTTTCACAATATATTATATAATTATATTTTAAAATAAAAAATATTTTATAAAAATAACATCATTTTATAAAACTGGATAAAATATTCTCACTTTAAAATATATATTGTGAAATATGTTATAAAATATATCATGTGAATATTATTATTCTTTAGATGAAAATTAAAAGTTGAATAAAATATTATTAAAATATATTTTTTTAATATTATTATTATTTTGAGATTCAAAAAAATTAAATTATTTATTATATTGCTAATTTTTGTCCAAGAAAATTTTGTCCTTTAAATTGCGATTGTCAACATGCTTATCGAACTACCTAATTAATTTGCTTTTTCCTTAGAACTGCTAATTGAGCCAACATATATATATTGCATGCATGCATGCATGCTGGACTAATTAACATGAACTTGAAATAGTCAAGCCGCATTTTTTTTCTTTTCTAATCAATAGTCAAGCCGCATTTATTTTGGTGATGATGCAGGCAATGCGTGAAAAATCATGTTAAATCTTGGTGATTTAACATGATTTTTGACAAGTCCAGGGAATGTACTGTGTATATCACGTGCGAATTTTTTTGCAGAGTAAAAGGTCGTCCTTTCATGTCCTGGCGGGCATCCTAACGCCACAAACTTCACAGAACATAATAATAGAATAATAATACCTACAGTGCTAAAATATATATATATATTTACGATTTACAATTGTATCTATTATTCTTATAATAATATAATATCAAATGACTATCTTGAAAAGTGGGATTACTACATCAAGATTTTTGACAAATTAGTCACGTTTTAAAAGTACCTAACCATCATCACGTTCGGCTGCGAAAGGGTTTATCGACATTTGCCTCCAAAATAGCAATATTAGTCCGCCGCAATAGACATTTTTTCATCGGATTTAAGGGAAAAAATAAAAAGCCTTTGCGATCCTCAGCTTTTTAATCCCAGTTAAGTCTTAGGTCATGTGAAAACAGCATTCATTTTCAAAGATATCATTATAAATACGCTTCTTTAATTTCGATCACTTTCCCTCTCACTTTTTCGTCTTTTTGTGTGAAAAAAATTAATCCCTTGCCACTTGATAAATGATATTTGTAATAAGTATTCAAGTGTCGTGTATGTTTTTTAAAAAAAAATAAAAAAATAAATATAAGATACACATAAAAAATTTAATTTTTCTAACGATAGACTTACTTTTTTTTTAAATGAATGTATGACACTTGTACAATTATAACGATATCAAGTATTACTGCTTCAAGTATGTATGCGTGTTATACGCATACAAAATTCGAATAAAAAATAAGTTTAATGGCTAATCAAATCACATAGGACTATTCTAAAGGAAAACGATGATTGATGGTGTAAAAAATAAGTAAAAATAGACTTTTTATAATTGAATGAACAGATGTTATGTATAGTATAAATATAGGGCTGACGTAGCATGATGAGAGAGTGAAATCAGTGCACGATACTTACACAACCATAATTATATCAAACATTATTGCTTCCAGTGTATATATATATATATATACATACAAGTTTTGAGTTTAGCAATGACTAATCAAATCACGTGGGTCTCTATTCCAAATGAAAGCGATGATTGATGGTGTAGAAAATAAGTAAAAATAGACTTTTATAATTGAATAAATAAATGTTATTTACAGTAAAAATATAGGGCTGACGTAACATGATGAGAGAGTGAAATGAGTCGTGCATTGTTGGCCCTGCATGTGAAGAAGTCTGTTGACATGTGGACGGGGGGTAAAATCTCTAGGTGTCGTCTGCAAGCACTTGTGGGCTCTGTTAGGGTTGATTTTTGTGTTGTTGAGATATGCAGTGGATTTTCTATGCTAAATATATGAAAAAAGGAACACGTGGCTGATCGTGGTAGTGGATGCCGAATCTTGTGGTGGGCGATGGCGACGCATCCGAAGGCATACAGATGAGATTAGCTCTTTCACAAATAAGACAATCTGTACCTTGCGAACTTGATCCTGAAATTTGATTTCAGAACTAGTTGCGATGGAGGTTGAAAAGCACCAAGCAGTGATATAGGCTTACCCAAAAAAAAAAAAAAATGCCATAAAAATTGCGTATAGAGTCTAAAGGGAACTCGGGGTTATGATGCCATGTAGAAGATGAGTAAAATAGACTTCTATAATTGAATGAGTAAATGTTATGCACAATAAAAAGACTTATTTATAAGAAAAGAGACCAAGTGAAATAATGAATGAAACGTTTGGATTTTCAATAATGCCAAATAAAATTAACAAAATATTGTGTTGAAGAAACAAAACTCAAGACAATATCAAAAATTTTCATCTCATCTTATATTATTATTATTATAATTTTTTTAAATTTTAATATAATAATAATATCTAAAAATAATATTTGAAATTTTTACCTAAAATAAAAAATTATTGTCTCAATCCAAACCTACCTTGTAGCTAGTGGATTTTGAACCAAAACATTAGCGTACATGTGTTTATTTTTTATCACTGTTTGCAGTACTAGTATTGTTGTTATCGGCCCCCATGCAGCCTGCACCTTCTGTTGTGGTACTGCTTTCCTAACTTTTACGATAAAAACACTACAACCCCACCAAACTCGTTCGTCGCCTATTTACAAAGTTTTCGTTACGAGTTTCTAAAGATTTTGTGAATCTAATTAAGTGCCAAGTGTCCTGCAGGCTGCATCAACAAAGAAAAAGTATGCTTCTTGAACACTTGAACTTGTCATCGATGTTTTAACACCTATCATTTATTTTTTAAGAAAAAAGATATTTATAATAGTAAATTATGTAATTATTATTTAATTATTTAAAAAAAAATTAAATAAAATATGAGATTTATATAAAAAAATTAATTTTTAAATAATAAATATTATTATTTTTTAAAACGATTATCCGACGTTTACACATTTTATAATTGTATATAAAATTAATTTTATAAAAAATGTCATATGATCAACACCCTCGAATCTGAAAAAAAAAAAAAAAAAACTTTTGTCTTATTGTTTCGTCCCTGGAATTGGATATAATTTCTGATTAAGTAAAACAAATAGAGAAATTAATTTATGCCCAATTTTTATTTGTTAATTAACTGTTAGATACTTGAAATAATTGGCCAAGAAGATGTTTATGCTTTCAAATGCTCCTTATACTTTTATAATTATTCATACTGACAAACGGAGTTGCGTAATTTGCAATTATGTTGTATTAATTTATTTGATCTCTTCTTAAATAATATCATCATGTTCATTCAGGGATTGAGTTTCTCTGCAATTGGAGATAAAGATCAGGAGCAAGAGAGTATTTGAATTAGGATCCACAAAAAGGGCTTCATGTTCAAGGAAATACAAGAGAAAGAGATCAAAGGTAAAAAGATCGAATAAATAGTTAACAGGGTATATAAAAAAAATCATATACACTAAATTAACGACAACATTTTATGGATGATATATAAATAATCACTACAAGAAAACTGATTATTTACAGTCAGTTAATTCTAATGAAATGATTATTTACAGCTAAAATGAATCTGTTTTGATCACAAATAATCTTTTCGTCACAAATATCTATTTTTCTTGAAGTGAATATAAAGTATTTAAACGGCTGCATCTGAAGACGCGCGAATATAAAAGAGTTAAACTAATGTTGAATGATTAAGATCATCATATAGTTCTTAACTTCAAAAAAGAAAGAGAGTTTTGGATAAAAATCTCAATTTCGATTGTATAATTCGAATAAATTTAAACAATTACATGCAAACAGTTTGGTATGTCGCTCGATGGAGGTGGAATCCATATATATACTAATTGCGGATAGTACTACTGATCCTTTGCTTAATCCTCACCTGCTTCAAAGAAAAAGATTGATGCCTTGTATTTTGACGATCAAGCATTCATTACTCATAGAATATTTGAATTCAAAAGGTACAATTCTCCATGTGCTATATATATATAATATTTGAATTTATCATCAACTATGATCAGAATAATATATAGAATTAGAAAGAAGTTGGAATAGTTTTAACTCGTAGAATAACTCATAGAATGCTATTAAAAAAAAGGAATAAAAATGGTATATATAAGACGTAAATTTATAAGATAAGTTGAGATGAGTTGAGTTTTTTTATGAATAGAGTGAGTAAGATGATTGAGAGAGTTTTATAGGATCACTTAAGATGAGTTTATATGTTAAAATAAGTTTATATATTTACGTAAAGTTAAAAAATATTGTAAATCCTGCATATAAAGAAGTCTTGAGTTAAAAAAGGTTATGAGTCTCACATGTAAAAAGATTTTGAATTGAGATAAGTTTAATAATTTAAGAATTGAATATTTAAATATTAAAATCAATTTAAAATTAGACTGAACTGAAATCTAAATTCAGAATTTAGGGTTCAATTCAATTGGTACGGAATCTTAATTATAGTCCAAAAGCGAAAACATTTTCATAAAGCATAGGCAAATTTTGGATTTTCCCAATTGAGGTGGTCAGGTTTGAAGAAAATAATATCACGCCAATTTTAGAAAGAGGATAATCCTAAAAAATTTCCTCATACAGTCCATACAGTGAGAAATGCATTAAAAAAAAAAAGGGGGCAAAAAATAAAGAGGTTCAAAGGAAGGGGGTGGTGTGACTAGATGAAAATCCGATGTTGGAACAGCCCACTGGAAACCAAGCATGGCCCCTGGTTTTTCCACTCCCTCAAAAACCAACTCTTTCTCCCCCTTTCAGCTAACCCTTGCCCATGTCCCCCTTTATATTCCCCCCCTCAATCCGCTCCCACCATCTCCTTCACCAACAGAGATGCCTATTCTCTGGTCTCTGTCCTCCTTTTACTCCTTACCTCCCTGCACCACACTTCTTCTACAAGTACCTTAACGTATAGTTTATCAAGCTGTACCTCTCTTTTTCTCTTCCTCTGTTGCTCGTTCATCGATACCCAGATGCAAATTCTGCGTTTTGAGTACTACACATTTCCGCAAATTGTGTTCTGGTCAATACCCGAATCGTGATCCTGCATTTTCGAGAAGGTTTTGGGGGAGCCCATTTTGAGTTTCCGGTGTGAATTTGAGGTTGAATGGGGATTGAGACGACTCGGGCTGATCGAAAGGTTAATAAGGAGTTACGTGAATTCCCCAAGGCGACAAACACGACTTCGAAAAGCAAGCCGAGGAAGAGCCGGCGACGGCAAAAGAAGACCTCGCCGGTTCAGAAGCTATTCCAGACTTGCAAGGAAGTGTTTGCCAATGGTGGTACCGGGACTGTGCCATCCCATGAAGACATTGAACGGCTACGAGCTGTTTTGGGTATGTTTTGCTTCTTTATATATGGTAGAATTGAATTCTGTGTTTGAATAAGACTTTTTTCCTATGAGTGCGCCAGTGGGTATTGAAATTTGATCGAATCGAGTATTTCTGCTGGCTTGTGCATTGGTTTCTAGGGACAGTTTGATTTGGCAGTTTCCGAGTTTGTTAATTTTTCTGTTTTCCGTTTTTCTCTTGGACATCGATCGATATGTTTGGGTTTCGAGTGTTATTTGCTTTATCTAGAGATGTTAGTTCTAACAATATCTATGACTCGGGGCAAACAATGTAATATCGTCTTGATAAAAAAAAAAAAAAAAAACAATGTAATACGCCTAAGTAAGATCGTTCCTTTCTGGATCGGTTATTTATATTAAAGAATAGTTATCATAGGATGTTGGGAACAACATTTTCTTTTTTTGTTTTCGGTCCAAACAACGAGTATGGCTTCTACAACGGGTCACACCCCTGATCCCTTAAATGCCACCCCAAATTATGGCAGGATTCTGTTGCTGTTATTTTTTTCATATTCTTTTTCTAATAATGATTATCTGGAGTTGGGAACCCTATGACGCATTGAGTACGTATGATATAGTACTATAGGACTAAAACCATGAGCTCTACTTGTGGATTGCTGATATCAGCCTTCTACAAAGCTTGTGGTTTTCCCTCTTCATCTATTTAATTTGTCCTTGATTAGCCTGAATTCATTTTTGCAGACAAAATGAAACCGGAGGATGTTGGCCTCAGTCCCGATATGCTGTGTCTCCGGCCACAAGGTGCCCGGAGAACCCCAGAAATAACGTACTTTCAACTCTATGAGAGTGAGAAATTCTCGGTATGGAAGCTTCCCTGAGGTGCCATCACGCAGTGACGAGAAAAAATCAGTTTATCCTAGTGCATGGCTTTTTGCGTCCAAAGCCATGCACATGAACATTATTTTACCCGAGTCTGACAAACCTTTTCTATGATTGCAGATGGGGATCTTTTGCTTGCCGCCGTCTGGTGTTATACCACTTCATAATCACCCCGGAATGACGGTTTTCAGTAAGCTTCTGTTCGGGACCATGCACATTAACTCGTATGATTGGGTGGTTGATGGCCCTAGTTACACATCCGCTGATTTGAATCCTTCAGAAAGTAGGTCTTTCCTTTCACGTTATGCTATCCAAAGTTTCTCCTTTGGAGGAAAAGCGGAGTTTGAATGACTAGTACTGCGTGCTTACATGTTCAGCCATTAGTACAAACCATGTGTTACATGAGTTAATTTGGTGTTAATATACGATGCCAAAATCAGTTTCTTTTAAGAACGGGGGGAAGGATAGTTACATTAGAACGGCACTTATAAAAAGAGTAATGCATAAGAAAGGTAGTATCTTACATCTTAATGCTTGAAGAAATGTTTTGGGCGCGATTTAAGCATCTTATATTTGAATGTGTGGAAACCCCCTTCTGTTAGCTTGTTACTCTAATTTCATTCAAAAAAGTTGAGTTTGATAGACCAGATAAGCCCTTACAACTAGAAATGTCATTTTCAATGCTTTCCCTTCCTCGTTTATGGAAAAAAGAATCACCATTTGACGTACTTTTATTTTTGCAGTCACAGTCGATCCTGCTGCTCGTTTGGCTAAGGTTAAGGTTGACTCCGACTTTACTGCTCCTTGCAACACCTCTATCCTTTATCCTGCTGATGGAGGTAACATGCATTGCTTCACGGCAGTGACAGCATGCGCAGTGTTAGATGTGCTTGGCCCTCCATATTCTGAACCTGATGACCGGCATTGCACATACTACCTCGAATTTCCTTTCACCAGTTTCTCAGGTACCATATTGCTTCATGTCAGAGTTTAGTAGAAGATTAATTTCCTACAAATTACTTGATATGGAATGCCTTTTACTTGATATGGAAATCTAGATTATTTGTCTTTTTGTGAATTTCAGTTGATGGGGTATCAGTGCCTGAAGAGGAGAGGGAGGGTTATGCATGGCTTCAAGAGAGGGAGATCAAACCCGAGGACGTTTCTGTAGTTAGAGCAAGGTACAGAGGCCCAGAGATTGTAGATAAATAATCTCGCCTATCTACATCTCTTTCCCTACGTACCCATGCTGGCAAATTTGCAGTAGGCTGATCAGGCCCGGGATCAATCTTTGTTTTCGTTTGGTGCCTTGTTCTTTGTTGTTATTTTTCTCAATCCCTTTTCCATTTTTTCTTTCCTCGTGGGACGAGGCACTAGGTACTCTTTTTTGTTTTGTCTTGCTTTCTTTTTCCGCTCAACAGTTTTTTTGTACATACTCGGAACAAAAAACATAGGAATTTCTCGGGAATGAGTATGAAAGTCACTGAGTTAATTGTCAGCATCTAGACTTTATACTGGGTGACTGGGTCTATTCCTTCTGTCATCTGATGACAATTAGCAGTATCTACTATCTACCTGCCCCTTCCAGAGAGGGGCAAAAAGGTTACTAATAATTTGAGGCAGTCGTGGTAGCTACAGAGGTATATAAGTACAAGAAGTTGCTTTGGGACGGAAACTCCGATAGGTGCTCTCATGAAAGACCAAAGGTCACCACAGCATTTACTATGGACAGGGTGGTTGTCATCCAGATTTGTCGTTACCTCGCACTCTGTTTTGTGATAGTGATCGGATGGAGCTGGTGGCTCTCTCTTCATTTTCTGTTCGAAGTCCTGGAATGTTTGTTTATTTGGGGACAGCTCGACGTAAATGAAGATGATTTGAGATGAGTTGAAATAAATTAAAATTAATTATGAATAGTAATAAGATGAGTTGTGAATAGTAGTAAAATTTGTGAATTAAAATTACTGAATAGTAATAAATAGTAATGAGATGAGTTGAGATGTCCTACGAATCCAAACATCTCCTAAATCTGATGTAGCTCCTCTTTTGACATCATTCCGGTTGGCAGCAATAGGATAGTTTCCCATGCTCTTTCAACGGAATGACTGCTGAGAAAAATTTACATGCCATGTTTGTGGAATTGTTGAAATAAATTAAATTAAGCCGCAGCAATTTTCACACTTGTGAATATAATAAAAGTATCTTGAGTTTGCATGTCTCGTTGGACCCATGATATTGGCGGAACTAGAGAAGTATTTGGGATTAAAATACGTGACATCAACTAGCTATAGTATATATATTAAAGAGGACAAAATCGAAGCTAAACATAATATTTCTCTAATTAATATATAGTGAAACAAAGTATTAATTTTTATTTAATAGGGTCACTGAAAACTTTGATCATTGTTTATAGATTTCCGACATGTATACCTCGGGTTGTAAAGAATTCAGTCTCGGGATTTATAAATTCTGGACTGGACTCCTGTATATATATTTTTAATAATTTAATATATTATTTTTATATAGTAATTATATAAATTAATGATGTAATTTTTATTTAATTTATTATCATTGATCATATAAAAAATAAAATAATATATACTATCAATTAATAATAAATCATAAATCATGTGATAATTTATATCATTATATGTAAATAGTTAATACATCATACATTCATAGAATCATACATACTCTATTATTTACACTTAATTAAAATAATTAGGTAATTTTTTTAAATATCTAAGTTGTAAGCAAGCATGAATAATCTATGTACAATAAAATTATTTAATATTCATTAATATTGGCTTGAGCGAACACTAGGATTTGTATCTCATTTAAGCCCATTGTTGCGCGAGACTCAAGCGAACTCATGAGTTGAGCTTTGTTCGAGCTTATTGTTAAGCGCACCTCGAGCAAACTCGTGGGTTGAGCTTCGCTCGAGCGCTAGGTCAAGCGACAGTCGAGTGAACTCATTGTTTCTAGATTTTTCAAGTCTAAAACCAGTATCCACCCCCAACAATTAATAATTATGCATACTAGAGAGTAAGGATGGAGACTCCTTGGGATCAATCACATGGCATGGAATAATATCGGTTGATGAAACATCTACAGTACTGATAATGCTAGTTGGAGTAATGAGTCAAAATGTATTCTTGATACGTACACGATCTCTGTAAAAAATGAAACCGTGCAGAAAATGATGAAGAACAAAGGAATATCGAGAGGTAAAGAAAGGCTATAAGAATATTCACCTATATCAAACAGCCTCGTACCAGTTTGGATGTTTATAATATTTTAATATATTTATGAATAGTAATGAAATTATTTGGTTTAACATGTTTTATGGAATTTTAAAAAATGAGAGATAAAAAATTGAACAAAAAAGAAAATTATAAAGTTAAAAAATTGTTTGAATTTTATTTTTTAATATTATTTATATATTAAAATTTGAAAAAATAGTATTATTTTTTGTATTTTGTTTAAGAGTTTGTAAAAATTACAATAATTAAGTAATGATTATATACAAAAGTTAAAAATTTAAAATTTAAAGTATTTTATATTTGAGTGACGTTTGGGAAGATTATGTCAATTAGGCCACAAGTCTTTGGCGCTGCACTTCATTATTGATTATGTCATCGCATGACTTCTTTTATTGTGGTACATTTCAAGTGATTTTTTTATGTCAACAATCACTTAAATAACTCACTAAAAATATGTCATGTTATCCTATGCTATTACTACTTGAGTCTTGAGAAAAAGAGTGCGGTTACGCATCAGCCGCACTCTCTGCACACTGTGGTTATATATATATATATATATATATATATTTTTTTTTTTTAAATTTAACAACATTGGATGTGCTGAGGCTTACATCAACAGTAGGCTGATGTAAGTAATTTCTCTGAAAAAAATAAGGTGATTTTATTTTTTCAGGAGGATGTTAGGGCAAAGCTAGTGATGACCCTCTTAACAAACTTGGAATGCCTCACAAATTCACAATGGGCTCCAATGGGTTGTAGTGGGCTTCCGCAATCTTATGGGCATAATCTACGTACTGGCGAACCTCTTATTGGGCTAAAAAGATGCACAAGGTAGGAAACAGTCTTGAAAGGTCCCCCTGGAGGTGCTCTATATAAATCCTCAATGGTTCTTTCCAATGGCAATGGCCCCGTACGTAGCATAGCCCAAACAACCATGGAAGGTGAAGACGCCGACATGACGTAAATGATACGACCCAGATCAAAAGACAAGGGTCAATGGAGTAATTTTATTTTGCTTTATTTTATTTATGGCATCTTGACCGAATTACAATCTCGTGGGAACCCACTTTGAAGAGAATATGGTTTTCTTTTGGTGCCCGTGACATGACAACCAAGAATGTTCCCACTCCCAATAATAATATCGTGCCTTTACCAAGTCAAAACCAATTGCCTTTTAACATTGCTAAAAACAGCCGAGCCCTTGTCTACCTTCCGACTCCTTGGACCTTATCTAGTTAAATCTGTTTCAATTTGTGCCCATTATCTCTATTTAGCGCAAAATTATCTATCTTTGCATACTATCTATCTCTATTTAACCATTCAGATACTCATTCAAAGAAACGACAATTCTTTCTTGAGAAAATGTCCAAGACTTCTGCGTTGTGCTGCTTCATCATCCTAGCTGCATTTGGGTTCGTCAATGGCTCTACAAACAATCACGAGATTGGTTTTTATGAACTAAAGAAGGGTGATATCTCCTTAAATCTCACAAACTGGGGCGCAAGCATTGTCTCCCTTCATCTGCCTGACAAAAATGGTAAGTTTCTGCTCTTTGGTGCTTGTGAATCATCTCTTTTAATTTCTGGGTAGTTGTTATTTTTCACTGCTCCTCAAGAAGTTCTTCCCGGTGCTATTCTTCAATATCTTTAATTTGTTTTGGTGGCTCTTTTCAGGAAAGCTGGCTGATGTTGTTCTTGGCTATGATTCACTCGAGGAGTACAAGGTGATCTTTTGCTTCATGTGCGGCTATGTTTTATCTTTTCTTGACTTAAAACCAAAAATGTTGGATTTCCTCTTGTAGAGATCCACATTTCTCTCTTTCTCTGATTTTCTCTCCCAATAAGTTCGTACAGAGCTGTGATAGCTATATTTGCAGTATATTCTGTCGTTTGTAGATAGTTTTCTTGTAGAAACGCCTAATCGGTTGCCGTCCCACCGCATGACCACTTTGTTTAACTTATTGTCGAAATTTATTCGGTAACCAATCATATTATTTAACTTATTTTCCAATTCTACATAGTCCCCAATCAAATTAGGAGTTCAAATCTATGCTAGGAAGGAACTCTCATTAAGGTAGAAAGGCTCATCACGGCACCTTCTCACTGTGGACTTTTTCTTCTTAATTTTCTTTTCTTATACAGAGAAGGACAAACCTTCACATAATGATAAAGTTAGGTGTAAGATTTTTGGCATGACTTCAGCAAAAGGACAATATTATAACATAAATTATAGGCATAGAAACCAAACCCAATACAGAGAGTGCCAGCCTCATTTTTGGACGACTGGAGTACCGTGCTGCAGGTCTACTGATAAATGACTTCAGACCATGGTTTTCTAATTGAACCAACTGTAACGTATGATTCAGACAGGTGGGGTGGATCTAAAAAGAATAAAAAAGGTGGTGAGATGGAAGTTGATAAATATTTGTTCATATGGCATCTGATTCTTCTTACCATGTATGTGGCTGTCATATGATATAGAAAATTTGTGATTACTTCTTTTAATCAGCTTTTTCTGACCTGGTTTCATTACTTACATACGTGTAGTCTCCACCCCCCTCCCAAAAAATCAGTCTGCGTTCTCCTTGGTAGTTACATTTTGTAGAGACAGGTATATATGACACTTCTGCCTAATCTAAAACATCCTAAAATTGCTTGCAGATCACTCGGATCTATTTGACTCTAGTCAAACTTATCTTGGCAGTTTTGATATGTCAATGATTTTTGCTGGCTTTATTTCATAATATTAGGTGCAATTACTTTGACTTTCATGGTTCTGAGGTTCCCATGGGAGATCAATATTTTAGTTCTTAGAGCTTTCCTTGTCACATGTATAGACTAGGTTTGAAATGGTATATCTCATGCACTTCACCAAATAACTAACCAAATAAAGATGACATTGAATCTTGCCAAATTAAAATTCAAAGGGTGTTTATTAGGATAGAGGAACATTCTGCCAAAGCCTTAGTTGATGATATACGCCAGTTATGCATGACTCCCTCATGCAGTGAGAACAGTACTATTAATAAGTGTGCATAGTGCAGAATCTTACACTAAGCTCTGTGGTTAGTTTTTATTCCCAAATTTTTTTTTTCCTTCTACAAAAAACTGATAACCTATTGCAAATTTCCAACCTCTCTAGACGGATTCCTCTTACATTGGTGCTATTGTTGGCCGGGTTGCTAACAGAATTGGAAGTGCTCAGTTTACTCTGAATGGTACCCATTATAAACTAGTTGCAAATGAAGGGAAGAACATGCTTCATGGTAAACTATTCTTATTTTTAAGTCACTAGGAGTCTAGGACGAATACATCCTTCTCAATTGATTTTCCACTTGCCAAAAAAGGAGCTTCCTCTAATTGTGACGGAATACTTAAATATGTCGTATCCATAGGTGGCTCGAGAGGATTTAGTGATGTTGTTTGGAAGGTGAAAAGGCATAAGTGCGATGGTCAGGCTCCTCACATTATTTTCACCTATCACAGCGTTGATGGTGAACAAGGTATGTAAAATTTTTAGTTCCACTTAACTTTTCTCCATCACTGCTCTCTCATTCTTGTACCCTTGCCTTGATACTTGTATTTGTGCATAAGAATGTACAAAGTGGCAGGCATCTTTGTTATTTCAAAGATATTCAAATGATGAGCTGGTACTGGTGGACAATCCTTTGGCTGAAAATATAGAACCCCATTGGTTTTATATACCTATGCATTTTTTACTGAAATTTTTGAATCTTCTGCAGGATTTCCTGGTGATCTTGTTGTCACTGTCAGCTACACGCTCATCGGTAACAACCAGTTGAGTGTAATAATGAAAGCCAGAGCTCTAAACAAGCCTACTCCAGTGAATCTGGCCCAGCACGCGTACTGGAACTTGGGTGGCCATAACAGCGGCGATATCCTTTCCAACGAGGTCCATATCTTTGGATCTCACATCACAAGTGTTGATAGTCATCTTATTCCCACTGGAAAAATTGCACCCGTCAAGGGAACACCCTATGATTTCCTTGAGCCCCACATCATCGGCAGCAAGATAAAAGATCTACCTTCTGGTTATGATATCAACTATGTGCTTGATGGTGTTCCTGGCCACGAGATGAAGCGGGCAGCAAAGGTACACGAGAAGAAGTCAGGAAGGGTGTTGGAGTTGTTCACAAATGCTCCAGGTTTGCAGTTCTATACAGGTAACTTTCTGAAGGATGTGAAGGGAAAAGGTGGATACGTATACCAACAACATGGAGCACTGTGTTTGGAGACCCAAGCATTCCCTGACTCAGTCAACCACCCCAATTTCCCTTCTACGATTGTGAGTCCTGGCAAGACTTATAGGCATTACATGCTCTTCAAGTTTTCGACAAATCCCTCATCTCATTAGATCACATGGATGATCAGTTGAACCTTTATAACGACAACCTGAGATTTCCATGTTTCCACGCTTGTATACATCATGTTAACCTATTTGCAATGTGTGTTTTGGGTTCTCGGTTCAGCCAAAAAAATGAATAATTGTCAAGTTCTACCTCTTTCCCTCACAATAATTGTATCCAACTCTTCCAAAGCTTCAAAGAAATTGTTCGATCTAGACACTGTTTATTGTGCATGCTTCAATGTACACCAGCTTGCGGCCATATATATCAATATCAATATCATGGTGGGTTAGCCGTTAGTTTGTTTTGTAATTATTAGTTGATTTCGTCCAAATAGCAACTAACTAAAAACCAATTTGGGTTTTCGAACTTGATATTTCTCAAGTACCCAATGATAAAGTTCAAGAACTCCATTTTCCGACCATGGTTAGCAGATGTGTATTTGGACGAGATCATATAGAGTTTAATCCAACTACTGTCTGAGTCCAGTCCATAGAAATTTATGATATCTCGAATTGGCAATGCACAGCATATTGATGCCTGCCTGCCTTCCTTCAACTGTGCCACTTTTCTTATACTAGAAAGAAATCAACATGACTATCAGCTCAACCTAGTTGGACATTCTCGTTAAATTTCTGTCATGGAAGTGGTAGGTATTCGAACTAACACAATGCAACCTAGGGCCACATGTGACAAAGTTGTTTGTACGTGTTTTGTAATATTCCTCGTATTTAAGCCAAACAAAAAGCGATAATGCATTAGCTGATAATTTAGCCAACTATGGTGCCATGAGATATACGGTAAGTTTTTCATCGCTAAACATATAGAGAGGTTTAGATTTAAAATTCACTTCAACTCATCTCATCATTATAATTTTTTTTAAATTTTTACACAAAATATAATAAATAATTTAATTTTTTTAAATCTCAAAATAACTTTTCTAAATTTTCACACAAAATATAATAAACAATTCAATTTTTATTCTACTATTCACAAACTATCTCAACTCATCTCTGAATCCAAACCTCTCCTAATAACTCTTTTCTCCAAGGATCATGCATGTCTTCCTTCTATGTAGCACTAATATATCTACATTAATTTTAAGTATTGTTGTATTCTGTTTTTACATACAATATTTAGTTATTCTTATAGAAATTTAGTTTTAGAACTTTTTTTTTCTATTTATGTAACCTTCAAGTTTCCTACATTTATACACGTTTTCCTCTATCATAAATAATGATTATCAATAAGAAATTGTATCTATTGAGCATTTTGTTCATGCAATGTGTCATTTTTTAATGGAAAACACTAAACTCATCGATAATGGGTCCCGTGGGTCTTGATAGGTGGTTTTCTTTTTAACTTAATAATTAATAAAATATTTTTTAATGATATTGTGAATATTTTTTGGTTAAAAAATATTTAAAGATATAAAAAAATATATATGAAAAAAGTAAAAAATAAAAAATAAAAAAAGCCATTTGGTCTTCTGGAGAGATTTTGTCGAGCTCTTTTTTAATTATCATTCTTTCGTCGTTCTTTTATTATAAAAATTCACAGGACGAATAACATTTTTTTTTAAATAATTTCACTCGACTTTTTTATTTACTCTGACTATAAAAGTAGGACGACAGATCGTTTAATGAACGTTTCAGGTTTATCTACTCGTGCGGAAATGGCAGGTCCTCATTGGCTCCTCCTACTCTACTTGACCTTAGGTCCTTAACCTCATTCGAGAAGATCCACGCCCGAATTACGACATGAAGCTGCTATACATTCTGAAACTGCTTCTTTGGTTCGACTGTCCAAACATCGATTTCCAATGCTGGTTCTTCCCTTCCTCA
The DNA here is from genome assembly GCF_001411555.2 of Juglans regia. Taxonomy (NCBI): domain Eukaryota; kingdom Viridiplantae; phylum Streptophyta; class Magnoliopsida; order Fagales; family Juglandaceae; genus Juglans; species Juglans regia. Next base: position 355,227 of record NC_049901.1, on the reverse strand, counting down.
AAATTACTATCTTTGAACTGGTTGGAGCTCCATGTAAATCAACTTCATCTAGCTACTCAACTTTTCCGTGCCCTTTCTTGTTCTTTTCCCTTTTCTTTTGGTTAATTCTTGTTTAGCTGAACGAATCTTCGCAGATGAATGGAACCCGTGCAGATCAAATTCCTGGGCCAAACACCATTCGTCGAATTCTAAAAACTTTTCTTCTGTCGCAATGCGTGCTTCTTATTCGTCTATGAAGTCGTCTTCTGGTTTGTACGAGAAATCGAAGAGCGTGTGGATTTGGACGGAAAACAAAGAGGTCCTGACGGCCTCCGTGGAGAGAGGATGGAATACTTTCGTTTTCTCGTCTCGACATCGACAACTTGCTCATGAGTGGTCTTGTACGCTCCATAGTACCTCCTCCCGTTCTTTTGAATTTCTTCGTTACAATGAATTATTCTATTCTGCAGATTATGGTATATTAGTTTCTTAGTTTTCCCTTCTGGTTATGTGGTTTACAGCCATTGCCTTAATAAGTCCTCTCTATGTTGAAGAGGGGGAGATTTTTGATAGTGAGAGTAAAAGGGTTGCCACGATTTTTGAGGTTTCGAATCCCCAAGAATTACAGCAGCTGCAACCTGCAATGGGGCACGCAGAGAATGTTGTTATCGATTTACTAGATTGGCAGGTTTGCTTGTTGCTGGATGCTCATCATAATTTCTATCTTATGAAATTTGTTTCTACGCTCTTGAATTGGCCTTCAAGTACTGCATGTCAACGAACAGCGTTTATGGAGTTGTTTAAGTTATGCCAGAAATAAATCAGTTTTATCTGTATCTGAGAATATCTCTAAAATCAAAAATGTTTTCACTAATGGGTAGTTACAATGCAAAGTCTTGGCCAATTGCTCCATGAATTGGACGTTACCAGACATTGTGTGAAGTTGTATAATAATTATGGATCTTGTTAAACACAGTTTCTCTAGACTAGTTTTTTAATAAATTGAAAAGTTCCTTTTTATTTCACTTGTTTTGATGAAAACTTCTCAGGATTCATTATCAATGCAAATTTTCTGTTGTTTCCATTAGCTATTGAACATGGTGGTCCTGATGTACACTTTTCGTTGTACCAACGCGCCTGATCTTGTGCAATATTGGGCCACATTTATGGGTGTTTTAAATACTAGAACAATCTGTGCCGCACTTCTATTTCCAGCACCACCCTGTTAACCTATCTCTAGTACGTGCTATTTTCAAAATAAACCCAATGGCTTTTCCTTTTTTTGTTTGTCTCTAAAGGTAATTCCAGCGGAGAATATTGTTGCAGCATTCCAAGGCCATCAAACAAAAGTGTTTGCGATCTCAAAAAATCATTCTGAAGCTCAAGTCTTCCTTGAGGTATAACTTATATTCTATAAGAGTAGGAACAGCTGGTGAAATTCAATATTTGGGGAACTTCTTAGATTATTAAAATTGTCAATTTGGCTCTTAGTAGATGCATCTTGACTTCCTTTTCATATCCATTTTTTGTACAGGCCCTGGAGCATGGTCTGGGTGGAGTTATCTTAAAAGTTGAAGATGCTGAAGATGTTCTTCAGCTAAAGGTATTTAGTTTTAGGATAGGTCTTCTTAAGTGTAAGGCACAGATAATTACCTAATAAATGTTTTCAGGACTATTTTGACAGAAGAAATGAAGTGAACAACCTTTTGAGCTTGACCAAAGCCACTGTAATTCGAGTTCAAGTAGCTGGAATGGGAGATCGAGTTTGTGTCGATCTCTGCTGCCTCATGAGACCTGGTGAAGGACTTCTGGTATTTTTCCACTTTCTCTTCTATAATTTTCCCCTCATGATCTACTGTTGAGCTAATTGAGTGCGATGCCATCACTTTTATGGCCTGTGTTCCTTAGGTTGGATCTTTTGCAAGGGGATTATTCCTCGTGCACTCAGAATGCTTGGAGTCAAATTATATTGCAAGCAGGCCTTTTCGAGTTAATGCAGTAAGTTTTGGCTTTGAATTTGATAGAGGGCTGGTACTCAGTCCTACAGAAAGTTAATATTGTCCCAGTTTAGCACCTGGGGAACATGTAACAGTCTATGTATTTTCTAATGTTCTAATGTGAAAAGAGCATCCAACCTTGAACAGCCAATTTTTTGCCTTTTTGGAAAACCAAGAAACAAATTAGTCAGTGAAGATTTTCCACTCTCAAGAATGGCAGAAGGGGTTCAGAGCCATTTCCTGGATGACTGGGTTTGGTATTCTTGTGATTATGAATTTAATTTACCATGTACATTTGGAACTTTACAGGGACCAGTGCATACCTATGTTGCCATTCCAGGGGGAAAGACTTGCTACCTTTCTGAGTTAAAATCAGGCAAAGAGGTGATAGTAGTTGATCAAAAAGGCCAACAACGAACCGCAATTGTTGGGCGTGTGAAGATAGAGACTAGACCACTAATTCTTGTTGAGGCAAAGGTTCAGATTTTATAAACTCGGAAAGAAAGTTATCTCTTGATGTTATTTCAAATCCATCAGCTGTTTACTTGATGCATATATGGTTTGATGCATCTTCTTTGATTTCTCTTTTACTTGCAAAATGATGGCCCCAAAACATAATGAAAGAAGCTGGGATGAGAGCAAGATTCATAACAATTAGTCAAGTGAAGTTCATTGGTTCTCAGCAACTAAATAATGTAGGATACGTACACCCTGCCCCCAAACCTATACCTTGCATCCCCTGGTAGTTTGAATATCTCCTATCCCATTAGTTATGGTAGTGTCTCCATAGTCTAGATTTGCATTGCATAACCCCCTGACTCCCCTCCCCAAGAAAAAGAGGTTGGTCGGACCTTGCTTATCATCTAACTAGTCTTTCACAGCTCCCAGAATTTGTAGATAGGTCTGAATTTATTACTTCTCTACCAGAGCTAATTTTCTTCTTCTTTTTTCTTTTTCAAATAAAAAGTCTACTAGAGCTAGTTGCTAATGCTCTTTAATCTTTTTAGACTTCGTTTGGATGTTGAGATGAGATGAGATGAAAAATCTGTGAATAGTAGTAAAATGATTTGAGTTAAGATATTTTATTGGAAAAAGGAGAGAGAAAAAGTTGAATAAAAATATTATAAAATAAAAATATTTTTAGATATAATTTTTTAATATAAATATTTTTTTTTGGTTTTGAAAAAGTTGAATTGTTTTTTGTGTTTTATTTGGAAGTTTGGGAAATTTGTAATGATTAGATGAAAAAGTTGATTATTTGATTTTTTTTAAATGAAAGATATTTATTAAAACCTCACTTGTGGCGGAGGAAAACCGTGGTTACAATCTTCAACTACTGCACCTTTGCACCAAGCCTTATTACAAAAATGAATATGAACTCATTTACAACGTAAATTAGGGATACCAGCTCTGTTTATTGCCAAAGCACCCCTCACCATTCGTGGTAACTCATTGCAATTATAAAAAAATATGAGACTCTCCCTGAGCTCCTGATTTTGCCAAGCTATCGGCAACTTGATTGACATCTTGGTAAACATATTGGACAATAACATTACTTCTACTTTTCAGCTCTTCAAACTGTTCACATGACTCCCTCAAATACCACAGACAATGCTTTGTATTCTGAAGCCATCGGACCACCACTTGGGAATCATAATTAACCTCTACCAGCCGATGGTTTAGTTGGATGCAAAGTTAAAGTCCTTCCACAACTACCCTTAGTTCAGCCCTATTATTTGTGTCTTCCCCATAGAAGGAAGAGAAGACAACCAGTAATTTCCCATGCTCATGCTCATTCTCATCACTCCTCCTCCACCACAGTTACCCGGGTTCCCCAAACAGCAGCCATCAACATTGAGTTTAGCCATACCCTCCATTGGCCTGTTCCAGAACGAAAGTCTAACAGCTGGTTTTCATAATTCCACAGGAGGTAATCCAAGCTGTTCCATAATAAGTTTATCAGAGTAGGAGAGCTGATTCACCTTGCTTATTTTAGACAACCTCAACCAACATCCACCTGATCTTATCACAGACGCTTCTCGTATTAGAAAATTTTCATTCCATCCTGGCCTAGCACCTACTCACCCATAGTTGCCAGCTTATAATGGAGGGTAAGATCCCAGTGAGTATACCCAATTGGGAAGTCTGCTTAGCTTGAATGAACCATATTCTAACCCGAGTCCACCAAGTATGATTTGGTAGTCTCAAAACCAAGTGTAACACCAAAAAAATTCCAAACTCGATATGCCATCTCTCCTAAACTGAGAACATGATCCAGAGATTCAACTTGTGGTTTGGAACAACAGTCACATCTCGAGGCTAAATGAATCTGAACTTGTTGCAGTCTTAGATCAAAAGGAAGGGCCCTATTAATGCCTTTCCACATAAATACGGAAACTTTGATAGGCAAGTGTTTATACCATACCCATTTACGCCACCCTACACCTGGGACATGCCCTCTCATCAACTGCCAGGATGATTTAACAGAGAATACACCAGATTTTGAAGCTGCCCAGATCAGAATATCCTTCCCTTGTTTCAAAGTTAATTTTTTAGAAGCTATTTCATTTGCTTTTCCTGCTCCTAAAAGAAATTGCAGCTTCTGTAAATCCCATTCCTCATCCTTCACCACTTCACATAGTCTCAAATCTGGAATTGTTGTTATTTCCACTTCATTTGCAAGCCGGCCCGTGCCTCTCCAATCATCAAACCAAAAGGAGATATTACCTTATCTAGCCAATCATTTATTACCTTTCAACACCTCAGGAAGGAGGGATATTATAGATTTCCAAAGACTTGTATCTTGTTTTGACTGCTTAATGAGAGAAGGATGTTTACCATTGTTATATTTGGCCCTAAAATACTCTGCCCATAGAGATTTAGAATGTAAAAACTGCCACCCTAATTTCATGTGCAGAGCTTTCTTAACATCACGTAAATCTCTGATTCCCTGCCCTCCTTCAATTGGCTTGCAAACTCATTGCCAAGCTACCCACTTCCTTTCCTGCATTATCACCCCCAAAAGAAGTTTGCAAGCTGTTTAGAGATGTAGTCTAGAACCTTTTTAGGAACATTCAGTACAGACAAAACATGTATCGGCATGCTAGAAAGTACATGTTTTAAGAGGATTAGCTTTCCTCCTAGAAAGTACATGTTGATGATTTGAAATTAAAAAGCGTTTGTGCTTGAGTGTTTGGATGTTGAGATGAGATGATATGAGATTTCTCATGTCAACTCAATAGCTGAACCAGCCCTTAGTTTTCATACCTTTTAGTGTTGCAGAGAGATTCGGATGACCTGGACCAACATCTTTACAGCATCCTTCTACAGAATGCAGAGACTGTTGCTCTTGTTTGTCCGCATCAAGGTCTTTTCTGACTGTAGCAAGTGGTTTCTTCTCTTATCAAATTTATTAGTTCATTACTTATTTCCTTGATATGAGAGAGTGTAACCTTGATTCTCTGTCTTCTGCAGGAAATGGGCTGCAAAAAACAGCAATTCCTGTAACTTCACTCAAAGTTGGAGATGAAGTTATGCTAAGAGTACAAGGAGGGGCCCGACATACAGGAATAGAAATCGAAGAATTCATAGTGGAGAATTGAACGAACAAGGTGACATATTCTCCAAGTGGAATTTGTTTATGATCTCCCGTGGATATGATGCCAAGAGAGGTTGCCTATCCACTCTCACAAAGGACTACACCATTGGCATGGTTTGACTGCACGCAATATACTAGTCAACTGCGTTAAAGCATGTGGTGGACATTATGATGGCACCACCATGTGGAACCTATAATAAAGTGCTTGAATAAATAGTGGTTATTTCTCCATTTTACAAATTGCATTAAAAAGTAAAAACTCTCCCACTAGCAACACTTATCTGGTAGAAGCTGAGAACCTAGTTTTTCATAGGAGTTTCATAAATGAGGTGAGGGCACTAACAGAGATCTGACATCGAAATATTGTAAAGCTTCATGGGTTTTGTATATAAATGATTGATGTTTTTAGTTTAAGTATATGGAAAGGGGAAGCCTAGTGTCCTAGGCAATGTTGCTTGTTAAGGCAGCAGATTGTCCTGCCTACAAACAATATAGTCAAAAGGAAGGTTCTGGAACATTTGAGAATACTCAGGAAGAATAAATTGTAAAGTTCTAGAAGGGTATCTTGTGACAGAATAGCTAGGTGTTATAATGTGATTGGAAGATTGAATTCTATTATGAAACTGTACCTATATATTGGCCAGCGTATGTACTAAAGCATATATGAGAAAATGAAAAACTGAAATGTGATTGAGGCCTTTTCACAAACAGTTCATCCTCACTACATTTACACGTAAAAATGAGTAGTTCGGGTATTGATCCATCAAGGCCACAAAAGGAGATAGATTATGCAGAAATGGGGTGGGCATTCGATTAATAAGAGGTGTGGCAGTTTAAAAGGCTTTGGCCCAATACTTCTTAGGGATAGAGGCATGATCTAAGAGGACAAGACCAATGTCTACAATGTGTGTATGGCGGCGTTTAACATTGCCATTTTGTTAATGGGAGTAAGGTACTAAGGATAGGTGATGCGATGAGAAATTCCACAAGATTGAAATATGACATGGAGGGGGCGAAATTCCCCTCCCCAATTAGGTTGAACAAAAACTATATTTGTAAAGAACGTATTGCTAGCAAAACGAATAAATGCAAGAATTAAAGAATAAACATTTGACTTGGATTGCATAGAAAAAATCCAAATATATTTGGGAAAGTCATCTACAAGTGAAAAGTAAAAATGACTGCCATTGGTAGAGATAACAGGTGCCAAACCCCATATATCTAGAAATAGAAGCTCAAAGGGACTTTGAGATCGAGACAGAGAGGGAGGATGCGGTAGAGCATGGGTTTTAGCTTGGGACCAGGTTGAGCAAGAAGAGAGAGCAACACTGGAGGTGGTAGGAAGATGGAAACGACGAAGGGTCAAAGCAGTGATACGAGGTGAAAGATGACCCAATCTGGCATGCCAGAGTTGAGTAGAGGTCCATGCACCAAAAAATGCTTGAAGAGCAGTTGAGGAAGGAGAAGTCGTTGAAGCAGTAGACGGAGGCAGAACATACAATCCATTCTCAATGGGTCCTTGAAGAAGAACTTCCTGGGAATGTAAATCATTCACAAGAAAAAATTAGAGTGAAATTAAAAAAAAAAAAGGATTGGTAAGACAAAATTGACGAATGGAAAGTAAATTGTGAGAAATAGAAGAAACGTGAAGAAGGTTTTGCAAAAGAAAATTGCCAGAGGGAGAATTTAAATTGGTCGAGCCTACATGTTGAATCAGCAAAATGGAGCCATCTCCGATGTTAATTGGTCAAAGCCCTGATACGGAGCCGAATCCAGGTTGAGGGCGGAGAAATCAACAGTAAAGTGATGGGTTGCTGCTGTGTCTGGGAACCAAGTGGAAGGCGTCGATGCTGATGAGGGCAGAGCAGTAAAATGAGCTACACGAGACGCTAGTGGAGGGGCCTTATAAGATTGGTTGAATTGATGATAACAGGAGAGGGCAGTATGTCCAGGCTTGTGACATACTTTACAGATTGAACGATCAGTAGAGCGTTAGGAGAAATAATTTGATGACTGGCCACCTCCATGACCACCATTGTAACCACCTTGGCCACCTTCACGACCACGACGTCCACCACGGTAAGGAAAATTGCAACCACAATTTGGAGAACCAAAGGATGGAGCAGGTCTGGTTGTGGTATCAAGAGCCTAAAAGACACTTCTATACACCTCTCCTCTTCCTCCTCATGGAGTCACCAGAAAAATCACCTGAAGGTGTGGAATTGGATTCGAGCAAGAGAGTGAACATCATTATCAAAGGCATAGCACGTCTTTTTTTTTTTTTTTAGAAAGAGGACGGTACCCCAATTTTATTGATAGCCCTCACTTGTAGCGGAGGAAAACCGTGGTTACAAACAAATACCTGGAGGATACAAATTATCATTACAAGACCCAGGTATCAAAAGACTCAAACAGACCAACCAAACCAAAATACACAGTAGTGCAAATTACAATAACACAAAACATAAACAAACCTAGAAACAACCAAACCTGCAAGAAAGAGCACACAAACAAATAGTAATAGTCAAAGAATAAAAGAAACCATAGAAAACCAAAAAAACCAAGGACAAACCTATGAGATGCGAATATAAGGCAACCCAATCCTGTCCGTACGAAGAATCCCTCTTAACGGAGTCGGCATATCATTTTCATCCCCCCAATCTCGATTTAAACTTCCAGCACCCTTCTTGGCTAGAAGATCAGCCACAACATTACCTTCACGAAAAATGTGGCGAATACGATAATCCATGTAATGAAGATAGTCATGTAATTCATCCCAAAAATCCTCTAGATACCAGATATTGCAAGTCCCTTTAATAATCCAATTGACAAGCAACTGAGAGTCCGTCTCAATCTCAACACGAAAAAACCCAAGATGATAGCATCTACGGATCCCCTCCAACACACTACGCATTTCTGCAAAATTATTAGAACCCTGACCCAAAGACACAGAATACGCCATGCGAACCTTACCATTATGGTCACGAAGAACACCTCCAGCGCCAGCCATCCCAGGATTACCTAAACTACTACCATCTGTATTTAGCTTCATCCAACCATCTTGAGGTCTAGACCATCTAACTACACGCACCTTCTTAGGTTTAGGGGCTAAAATAGGGATCTCCAATCTATTTAAGATAGCAACATCCTGATTAGAAAGCTTAGAAACTTTCATAATCAGCTGCATAATCCTGCGAAGCCAAAAAATAATAACATGCCAAACCGACTCCACATTAGAAACCTTACCTTCATACCTAGCTTTACAACGCCAATCCCATAGTTTCCAAGAAACTATGGACGGGAGAAGACCAAAAATAGTTCTAACCTGGGAAGACTTATTCGCACGACGGAACCAAAAATTTATTTGCTCCTTCCAAGTTTGAAAGACGCCCATATGAACACCTAACTGAATCGCAGCCAGACGCCAAATCTGACGAGCAAAATCACCAGTACAAAGCACATGATTCAAATCCTCAACCTGACCCCCAGAACAGCAATGGTATTTAGAAACCAAGGGGATACCAACAGATTTAATTTTCTCATCAACACTCAAGCAGTTATGATTAGCCTTCCACATCAAAATAGAAATTTTCTTAGGAAGACTCTTGTGCCAAATCCAATCAACCCAAGGTAAAGGAGGCGCCCTGACACGAATGTAATCCCAAGCACTTTTTGTAGTAAAATTACCAACTGTGTCATTTAACCAGATTAAGACATCTTGACCATCCTTCCTCCTAGCAAAAAAATTACACAAATCATAAGCTTTTTGGGGGCCCACAAGCCTTTCCAGAAGAGGAACATCCCACCCATTGTCGAGACGACACTCAGTAATTTTCAAAAGAGGCTGCTTAATTACAGGATAAGACCTACTGAGAGGACCACCCTCCATCCAATTGTCATGCCAGAAAGAAATATTACCATCCCGAACGAGCCACTTAGAATTATTAAGAACATCAGGAATACTTTTAACAATAGATTTCCAGAAACGCGTACCCTTGTTAGGCGTCAACAAAGATAGATGATTACCCTTAACATACTTCCCCCTAAAGAAATCGGCCCATAAAGACTGGCTAGTAATCAGACGCCAAGCAAGTTTCAAATGAAGAGCCTTCTGAATATCCCCAAAAGCCCGGATACCTAAACCACCTTCCTCAATAGGATTACAAATATTATTCCAAGCAACCAATTTTCTCTTGCTTTTACCATCAGACTCGCCCCAAAAAAAGGAGCTCAAAAGTCTATTCATCATATTAAGCACACTTTTAGGAACACTTAAAACAGCCAAAAGATGAGTCGACATACTCGACAAAACATGGCGAAGGAGAATAGTACGGCCACCAACAGAAAGCATTTTCATCTTTCAACCAGCAATCTTCTTCTTGATCTTCCCCAACAGCTCACCAAAATCACCAACTTTAAGTCTGCCATCCACAACAGGGACACCTAAATATTTAAAAGGAAAAGAACCTTCCGAAAAACCCATGAAACGGAGGATGGAATGTTTCCTAGCATGAGAGATTCTTTTAGAAAAAAACAAAGCACTTTTTTCTCCGCTAAGAACTTGCCCCGTCCAATTCTCATAAGTATTAAGCACTTCCATCAAACCCCGCATGGACCTCTTACCACCATTAGCAAAAATAATAATATCATCTGCATACATCAGATGAGAAATAAGAGGAGTACCACGAGCTTGAGTAAACTGACCAATTTTACCATCTTATCTTACATGTATTATAAACGCATCCCAACGATTATTCATCTAGATATATCAACTAGCGATGTCTTGTTGAACTCAAAATTGCAAGCTTTTTTTCTCTCACCTCGGCACTGCTAAACTCCCTGATCTTGATTCTTCCAATCAAATATTAGTTAGTTGTGGGCACCAATGGTTACATAGCCCCAGGTAAATTGATCTTTTCATGCTAATTTATATCTATTTATTTTTATTCACTCCGACCTATAAAGATATAAAGAAAGCCATGCGGCACAAATCCCGCCTTACAATGATATACGTGTCCCTGGAATTTCTTTCTCACAAGAAGCCAATAGCCATGGTTGGATGCAATTTCATTCTGGAAACTAAGGAATCACAAAACTCATTGAGTCATGGTTGGATCAAGGAGTGAAAGTTGAAACTCAATCACGGAATGCTTGCTATTAGGTTGAATATATGGCTTTACCTCTCGTCTTTCTTTCCCAAATTTGTCACTGTGTTTGAAAGGCTGATTTACTTTGATAAACCAAATACCGCCATATCTTTCTTCGAATGAGCAAGAATTGAGACGGCTCTAAATAGCCACTTACAATGCATCTCTTACTGTAATGGTGTTAACAGTTAACAGAAATATTGGTTTTCCTCTGTTAAAAGTGAGGGTTATTAATAAAATTGGATCGTGTCATCTTCTTAATAATAAAAAATAAAAATAAAAACAGTTAACGGAAACATAATTTAGGGAGATACGTGTTTTCTTGGTTCTGAATGTGGAAACAGATCACCCCATCGCCAAATTCTTTAATTAATAAAGATTTTTTTTTTCTTTTATAAATGATTTTAACAGTTGACCAATCTCACAAACATGTGCTCAGCGGCCTCTATCTCCCATTAAAAAACAGAGAAATCTCAAACATTGTATCTATGATACCCCCTCCATAACTGCCTCTGTTATTTTAATAGCTCCTAGTACGCTAAAATATGGTGGTGTAATTGAAAGCAATGGGCATATCATCTGCCTTCCCCTTTGCAATTACAATCGTTGAACTATATCATGCTTAGCTTCTGGTGTGAAATCTGATTAACTGTACTCATGCTTCTCAGTTCTCCTGGAAAAAACTATGCAGTCAAGAACAAACTGAAAGCTTTGTCAAGCAACGATGCTTTTGTTTTTCCCTCTAATTTTTCCTGGCTCCGACACAACCAATCCTCTTATGCTGCCAGAACAAATTTCCTGCATGGCCATGCAGTGGTCCGTTTTAAATATGTGTTCAACATTGAATCCCGTTGTTGTAAGCATTAATGTTCTGTTCAGATATTTTAATATATCCCTGTGCATTGGGATCGGATCCTGGCGTCAAAGCCTACATATCCAAATTGGAAATGTAGTAAATTCTGTCTTTTACTTTAAGGATTATTAATTAGCATTATTCTCCAAATTCAAATGCTTTGTTTTGTTTTAATCTTCTAGCTGTGCGTGCTGTGTCTACTGTTTTGTCAACCCGTGGGAAATGTTGCAGTAGATCACATGGATCGTCTACAGAAGGAGTACACGGTTAGATACCTTCCTTGTCAGATGAAAATTACAAACGTTCCCTTCAAAGCTAATCGAACTAAATCGGGAGCACCGTTTCCTAGCCCTCCAATTTGTATTCTCCTCCTCCTTTCTCCTCGGCTTCTTTCCTCTTGGAATGCGAGCTCTGAATCCCAAACACCCTTTTTCTAACTTGTTTCGTCTACGCACCTAGATCTTGCTCTCATCAATCCTAAATCGCTGATGCATGAAGTCAGCGCCCCTTCTTTGTTTTTTGTAGTGCAATCTCCAAACTCATGATTCCAGATCAACAAACAATTAAAAACTATGGATTGGGGGAGAGAATCTATCTTTATTTCATGGCCCATGCTACATGCCAGAGCAGGAAACCCACTCAGTAGCATTTGTACGTTAACCTGGAACAGGAGTAAACATTTTAAAAGGGGAAAAATGGAAAAAAGAAAAAATTTGTACCGTATGATTCAACCTAAAGCTTATCTATCACAACAAAGTATGTTTTTCAGAGTTTGATCGCTCTCCCAAACTGATTTCCAGCCTACTAGAAATTGGGGCATCTAGCTAGATATTTCAAATCTATACAACATGCAGCTACTGCCACGTACAACATAAATTCAAAGACCCAACCCTTAAATGAAACGCGTAGATGTTGGAGTGTTAATTGTTTGAGAAGCTTGCTTCAATGGAAATGCTGCTGCTCGGGCCACGGCCAAAAATCATGTTGGTCTTCGATGTTGGTCATGAACATGTTGCTCAGGCTTTCATCTTGAGTCATATGGCCAGTTTTCACCCATTGGAGGTGGTCGGATCTTGATGAGCTTTGGAGGAGTTGGGGCATGCTTGTAGGCCTTATAAGGGATGAGGGGAAGAGGTGCTTACTGCTTAATTTTCTTGAGTTATCCAAGTTGATCATGTCACAACTACTCTCACTCCCATTGCTCCAAGAAAACTCGGTTTCCTTCTTCATGCTTTTAACCCCGGCTTCATTTGTCTGGTCCTTACTTTTTAGAACCAATAACTGCATCATCGCAATAACAAGCAACCAACATGAATCGATGGAGAAGTTGAGAACGAGGATACTAAATATATATATATATATATATATAAAGTTATAAACTTCTGGATCTTTTCTTCCAGTGTAGAAGATAATTAATGTATATCAAATTTCAAATTACTTATTCATTGTAACTAGGTGATCTAGTTAAGAGGTATTGTCATAAATATAATATTTTTTTCCTGAGACATACTTCAGACACTGACACTTCTTCAGATCAGCGATCAACTAATTAAGCTAAAAAGTTAATGGGGGAATCAATCGTGACTTTTAGAACCCTGCACCTAAAATTAAGGCGCTCTCCAAGACACATGCTGCACCAATATTCTGGCTAGCAATTAAATGTAATAGGTATTCTCTACACAAATTTGGATCTAGAAAAATTGTATCTTCATTTTGCCAGAGAAAACCTATACTGATGTTTAATAAGTATAATTGGAGGGAGAAAAGTTTCATTTTCATACACTCAAAACACTAAAACGCATAGCTAGAAAAGCCAAGAAACTATAAGCAAGAACTAAAATACTTCCAGATCATAAAATTCAAGTTTCTCTTTCCTATTGAAAACCAATATCAATATAATATATATTGATGATTAGGCAGGTAAATACAAGCTAAACCCACATCCATTGATGCAGCAGGATTAATAGAGTACCTCTGCGTTAAGTTTCCTGTTCTGGGCCTGAAGGGCATCATTGTCAGCCTTGAGGGATTCAAACTGTTTCTTCAGGACCTCATAGTCTTTCTCCAATTGCTTGGTCTTCCACCTAGCCCTCCTGTTTTGGAACCATATGGCTATCTGTCTTGGTTGCAGGCCCAAAGCTTTAGCCAGCTGCACTTTTCTCTCTGGCTCCAGCTTGTTTCCCAACTCAAAGCTCTTCTCAAGCCCCTTTACCTGTTCTAAACTCAGCCTCTTCTTCTTTTCCCCAATCTGTATTCCATCATCTGACAACTCATCATCTCCATGCACTTCATCACACTTGTTGTAAATGCCCGAAAACGACATCGATCTCTTCATCAAGGAAGGCGCACCACCTTCAGAAGCAACCGATCGAGCACATAAATAAGATCCATATAAAACTACTGAGCATATGAGAGAGATAGAGAAAGAGAGATACCATGATAGTATTGTTGAGGAAGACATGCGCGGAGGGTGTTGGAGGAAGAGAGGTGATCTTGATCATCTTCTTGAGTTTGGAACATGAAACTATGAGATGGTGCGAAGGCCATCATGTCATTGGAGAATATCATGCATGCCCCTATGCTTTGAAGATCTTTTCGCAACAATTTATGGTGCTGTACGTGGGTTATGGTCTGGCTCTCATTCTCATGCTGATGACAAGTTTTGCAGAAAGAGGAGGCGATGGGTGCAGAGACTGATCAAAGACAGCGATTTTTTGGAGGAGAGGGAGAGAGGGAGAGAGAGAGAGAGAAGGGGAGTTGCAAATCGTGAAATATATCGCAGAAGCCTGTTTCGTGGACTTATCTCTGTTTCTCATGACTAGAATAATTAAATTTGGAAGGAAAGATTTTTTTTATTGAGTAATGCGTCGCTGTACAATCGTTTAAAGAAAAAGTGAATTTTATTATTATAAAGTTATTATTATTTTTTATTTTTAATTTTATTTTTTTATGTAAATCCGTATTTATTCACAATTTTTTAAAATGATTACGTAACGTTTGCACACTCCACGATTATAAATGTTAATTTTCTTTTTTATTATATATGCTAACATCATGAATTCAATATTTCTCCTTAGGTTTTTAATGAAAGGGTTACTATTGGGGCAATAATACATGTATCAGTCAACTAAAATGAAATTAAAAACAGAAAATGAATTTTAAAAGCCAAGATCTATTTAAAAGTCCAAAAATTCTAGAAAATATAAAAGGAAAAAAAAAAAGAACACTATAACTTACAAAAATCTATACAAAATCAAAAGAAGATAATAAAAGAGAGAACCAATTGAAGACAAGAAATTAAAACAAAAAATCTATATAAAACATAAAAAAATACTATAAAATTATACATAAATTAATATATTATCATTTTAAAAAAAAAAAGTAAAACGAAAGAAAAGTAAAACAAAGGGCCAAGGGGGAGCAGATCCTCTTCCAGCCCTCATTGGCCAAATAAAAAAGGTTAAATTTATTAATAATGCTGATGATCTAGTGGCAGCTTACATGTAAGCCACTAGATGATCATCATTAGAAGTTTATGGAAAATAAATCATTAGAAGTTTAAATATTAGTACTTCGCTTAGCCCTCAGTGTTTACCTCTTCTGCATTTGGTTGCAAGATTTACCAGAAGTAAGTTAAAATTAATCTAATTTTAAGTTAAGTCTAACATCTAAATACTCAATTTTTAAATTAATAAACTCATATCAATTTAAAATTTCTTTACACGTAGGACTCACAATATTTTTCAACTTAACATATTTTTATACGTGAGACTCACAACCATTTTTAACTTCTCATAAAATATACTAAACTCATCTTAATATCTAAACACACTTTAAATTCAGTTTAGATAGATTCCACATAATTTCCTCCACGACTCAACTCATTGTTATTCATAAAGAACTGAACTCAGCTCAACATCTAAACGCAGCCTTAATTTTAAACGCGACTAAAAAATAATTGACTATTAATATATGAACTACGTGGTCTTCATGATAAATTATCAAAATACATCTTAGAATTCAAACATTTAGAAACGGTGAATCTATTTGTGTGTAGAGGAAGATCCCGCTCATGTTGGCAGTCACACAAGCGTTGATCAACCATATATATATATATATATATAACATTTCTTAATGTCTTAATTTGTACAACAAACTGGAAATGAGGAAAGAGTCATCCTGATCCATGATGATGATTCGAGTTTCGATACGGTGCTATTCGCGTTCATCCATAAAGTAAATAGTAAACAAGTAAATAAATATAAATAGAGATACAAAGATTTATATGGTTCGGCATAATGCCTACATTCACGGGTTGTTTGGGAGTATAATCCACTATAATGAGTGATTTTAGAATCTCTCATTACCTCACATATATATCTCACAATATAATAGAGAAATTTAAGAAAGATAATTTGGAGTCGCTATCTGTTGTTGAGTTTGGCGTAGGGAGCTTTTGTGGAGAACTTGTGGAGAGTTCATCAGATTTATGGGGGATCTTCTCTTTATATAGAGATCTATTTCATTGAATTGATTGAGTTCAACTTGTCTTGTAAAACCTTTTATTTTTAGAAGTTTCACTCTATTTCCTTTTAGGAGTCTGTGTGTTTTTCTTCTTATGAGTTTAAGTCAACTTGTTTTATCTCTTTTTGCATTTATCTCTTAACTTGGTTTTCGACCTTATATCTTAGTTAAATTATAGGCTGCTGATTTGACTCCTACAACATTCATCACTATCAATGAGCTTAACTTGTAGCAAAAAATGATATTTTTAGATATTAAGATGAGTTGAATTGAGTTGTGAATAGTAGTATTTTAGGACTCATATTGAGATGGACTTAACTTTTTTAAATTGATCAGATTGGTTTAACTTTTTAGATTGAAATATATGAAATAAGTTAAGATGAATTTAATTTATTTAGGGAAAGTTAAAAAAAATAGTGAGTTTTATCAATAATTGATTTGAAATTAGTTGAATTTGGTTCGACAATCAAACACATCAAGTGTTTGCTGGCTGCCACCACCATCAGAAGATGACGACTGAAAACAAAGAGTATTTGGGGGGAAACAGACGTAAATTGCCACCGAATGTTTTGAAAGGCCATGTGTGACGAGGAAATTACTTGGGAACATGAATATCCAGAATTCAAGCTGGAAAAATATTGATAAACAATTGCTTTAGATTTCTCACTCGTTCTGGGAAAACATATATATATATATATATATATATATATAATATGAGGTAGACATTGCATCAATTATACAATAATTAATAAATGCGAGACATGGCAGTATTGGCATGGCTGGAGATCATTAATTTCGGGTAAGTTGATCTATATATATTCATAAGAATCCATATTCTGTGTGTCACCTTGCATGGGTTCTGAAAACTAATTCACTCTAGCTAGGGATTTGAGCATATATATATATATATATATATATGTATATATATAGTAAGGCCAACAAATTCCATGCAAATTAACCTCGTTTTCATGAATGCATGCTTCTCAACGTGTCTGGCCTCCATAGATGCTCGAATACCATTAGAAAATGGAAGGTGTATATATATAAATTATAATGCATTAACTTTCGGTTTTTTCGTCTTAAAAATAACTAACACATGATCTAATATATTAAAAAAAATTAAGTACGTTTGGTTTTGGGCCTTCGGCTGTGGTACAATCCCTAGCTAGCTCCATGTAATTTATAGCAAATTAGAAATTCAAACATACATACATACATCTATATATATACATACATACATCTATATATATATATATATATAGCGTGCACGGATTAACGGATCAAAAAATAGGGGCATCTCTCCCATTCCTTATACGTTACAATAATAATAATGTCATCACCTTTTTGAAAGAGTAACGACCGGCCGGAGTCTTTGTGTGGAATATATAGCACGTGTCATTTAGCCATTGATGGATAAATCATTTGTTGCTTTCGGTTTTCTTTTTTTGTGGGGGTAGACCCACCATCAATCACCCATATATTCACGTACGTATTTGTGGAGATCAGGAGGAGGCCGGTGGCCACCGCCCGGAATTCTATGTTTAATTTAAAGGAGTAAAGCGTCCGGCAACATTTCCTTCTTTGGAGGAATCGGGATGAATCCATGTTATTCCTTGTTGCTAGCTGCTTCTGATGATCACCTCAAAACATTAATTAAAGCAAGTGGTCTGAATCTTGATCTCCACATGCCGGCCTCCTGCTCCCATGTGCCTCTGCTCTGCTCTCTCTCTCTCTCTCTCTGGGATTCTTCAACCACAGACACATGCAGACCATCTTTAATTTATTATTTATTGTTATTTATTTATTTTTTTCTAGGCAAGTGGTTCTTTTGATCTTCAACCATACATACAATACTTTAATGTTCATGCATGAAGTAATACTGCTAATTAACCTTAATTATCAACATTTTCATCATGATCATCCGGGATGACTAGCAGCTTTTTCTGCTTTAAACAGTTAGGCTCTATCATGCATACAACTGATCGTAAGGGCTTTCACATAAGTTATTTCACCTCAAGGTAACACGATATTAGCTAGATGGACTAAAGTTTGGAGTTATATATGAAGTGCTCTACCGTTTTTGAGTGTGGCAATAATATATATATTTTATAAGAAAGAGACCAAATTACAAATTATTTTCCGCATACGTGTTTACAAAATTAAAAGCTGCAAAATAAGTTGATTTTAGCTATCACAAAATGGTGTCCTTGTATTGGATTATAAGGGATTAATAGGGACATCATGATTTGATCTTATCAGCATCTACAGTAGACCGTACGTAAATGGACCACCAAATGTGATGTACAGGTTTAGATGTGCAAATCCCGTATAGTCTTAATTTCGAAAAAAAAATAGACTCCAACATAGATAAATTTAAAAATAAATAAATAAAACTTTTTTATAACGTTTTTATAAAAAAAAAAAAAAAAAAAATAGTCTTAATGATCTGGACTTGTCGATCTCTAGCATTAGTAGTAGAATTGACAGACACTCCAAAAAAAGATTGCAAGAAAACCTAATAATCAAGTCACGTTAATGTCTAGGAAAAAGAAGTCTCATTGGACAAGCATCTAGACCCTAATTCACCAGACACGATCATACATTCTTTAGCAGCTGAGTTTAGACTTTCTGCTAAAACTGCGTAATAGAACAAAATATAGGTTGTCTGGGCCTCTTTTCCAACTGAACTTCTTGGGCTGAAGGACTTAAATCTGATGTACTGGCTCAGTTTATTCAAGCGTCCCTAGGACAGAGCTCTTTACAAACAACACAAAACCTGCGGTCCAACGTTTTTGTTACATATCAGGCCTTCAGTTTCGTGATCATGCGGACATGGCCCAATACTGACTTCGGCCTTTAGTTCAAACTAAAGTCTATTATTGTAAGCCTTATCCACTTCACGAATAGCTAGCCAGGCTCAGACAACACAATTTCAATAGGAAAAGGGAAAATAAGACTATATCCGAGAAGGGAAATAATTGATCAGGTATGAATTTCTGTATGCCAACTGCCAAGTAACATAAAATAAAAGTTCAGTATAATATGTGGCTTGTTTCCACATTGTTTCTACTTTACCATGCAATAAAAAAAAAAAAAAAATGGCATGAGTAATGTTAGATACAATCGTGAAGTACATAAGCATCGTACAATCATTTTAAAAAAAAATAAAATTTATTATTAAAAACTTTTTTTTTTCTCATATAATTCTCGTGTTTATTTATACACAAAAAAAAAAAAATTACGCAGCCCTTCAGACGGTAAATATCATTTCTCAAATTTTATATTCCCTGATAACATCGATCTTTTGGCCTACTTTTTCTATCGATATCTAGTTTTCGGTAACGATGACTTTTCAAATCATTACTTGCATATGTTCCATATATGGCAAATAGTTCCTAAACTAGAAGCCTTAATCTCTGCAAAACTCAGTTTCCCAGAACATATACACATACTAAATTGCAGATTTGGGTTTGTGGCCACATGTTACAGCTTGCCTGATTCTCATCCCAAAAAATTCAGATTAAGCGTTCGCAGAAAAATCGACCATTCGATTCATAATCGAAATGCATGTCTCATGATAAGAAATTAATTTGGCGAAGCAACTCGGAATAATAAATTAATTAGCAAAAAGCTGCATGCATGGGGTAGTGGAGGCCATGAAAGTAGTAGATGGGGGAATTAGCAAGAAGAGGCAGACAGACATTCCATCCAAGAAGCCACTAACTACTCACTCCGCAGACCCATTTCATTAATATTAATTTCTTTAATTAAATAAGCCCAAAAAAGTGGTCAATCGTATTGTTTTATAGATTTTCCTTGTTTTCAGCTTAATGCAGGGAGAGAGTGGCATGCACGTCACAGTTAGCAATCATCAGAATCGTGGCCTCGCGGAATCCATATATGCGCGCATGCAGTACTCTTAAAAGAGCAGTACCATGCATGCGTGCATGATCTTCTTCTTCTTCTTCTTCCCCATTATTAGGAGATCATGGAGTGTTTTAATCTGCTGATCATCCAATACAAAGTCATATGTAAATTAAGTTAATCTTCGTATTGAAAGTACGATCGATCATGTGTACGTTCTCTTGTCACTTGATGATCAGTTTTACGTACAGCTCTAACCGATCGATGCTTTGGATGCAGACCATGATGATCTCTTTCAAAATATATGGCCGATCGAAGAAATCTATCAAATTTAAGGAGTACTAAACTATGCCTTCCTGCCGGCCCTTTGCCTCCCCATCATTTTCCCCACATGCATCATGTTGAAATATTAATCTGTTAATCTCGATCCGTACCGTACATATATGTACCTAATTTAGGTTTATGGAACTGCGTGGATGCCTGCCTCGGTCCCCATCCAGAGGTGCAGCCATAATTGTAGTAGTAAGATCTGTAATTACAAAGGAGACTATCCACGTGCCATCACGTGGATGGCCAAATCCCACGTGCTTTCGTAATAATTAGCCGAGACAATCCCCATATATGCAGGGATCCTGTGTAGTATAACTTCTTGCTGTGATCATATGGGATTGAGTCACTTTACGATCAGTGATTTTTTTTGTTTCCTTTCTAAGTTATCAACTTCGTCATGTCGAAATCAATTGCATATATGCTTTCATGAGAACATGTGGATCGTAAAGAATCAAGAGACTAATTTTTTTGTTTATTTTTATAAATGAGATGAGTTGAGATAAAAATTTAAAATTAAATAAAATATTATTAAAATATATTTTTTAATATTATTTTTATCTTGAGATTTGAAAATGTTGAATTGTTTATTTTATTTTATATAAAAATTTAAAAAAATTATAATGATTAAATACGATGAGATGAATTAAAAAATTTCCTGAAACAAATTAACGAGGCCTACTTCACACAACACATGAGACTCTATATATGACGTTAGTGGCCTTTGAAGATCACACACACATATTATATACACTAGATTGAAATCTTATCACTATATCCCACGAGAAACATAAACAAGAGCTTATGCCACTGTCCTTGTCTAGACAGCTTATCCGTTGTCTTGATTTTAGTATAAAATTTGTGATATTCGCTGATAGCTTTTACATACAATTCTAAACTTCTTGATCTAAACGAAATTCATATATATATATATGCATGCGTTTAATAGCTCAATTGCGTACGTTCATAATTTCCAGGTTACTCAATTTGGGACGTACCAAATCACATTATGAAACATATATACAGGCCCAATTCTCACCCACAGATCGATCGACCCAAGATTTTTTTAGAGGAAGTATTTACTAATTAGATGTACGTATGCTACATAATTAAATTACCAACCCGTATGCTACATAATTAAATTACCAACCAGACAACCACCATGATCATGATATGTAACTGCATGCAAGTTACCACAAATAAATGTTGTAGAAATACTTCACCAATATATTAATTAATATATCTAACTGAGTTCCTTTCAAAGTGCACGATAATGCCAAGATTGGAACTCAATTGGAAGAGTATTGGTGATCAGGGAGTACGGACACCCAACAGTACTATGTAACTATGTTCTTCAATTGACATTTTATTACATTATTTAATATGGTAATAGATGACTCTTATCGGAGCAGCTCAATACAAATTGAGGTCTAAGACGAAATTTAAGTGAGTCATTCATAATTATAATACAATAAAATATAAATTATCATATATAATATTTTCAAAATTTTCAATAAAATGGGATTTTATTTAAAATTTTAAATATAGTTTTTGTGAATTTATATTTACAACAACAACTTAAAATGAGGTTTCAATGCAGATTTTGTACCTCAATTTAGCAAAATCTTAAAAAAAATATTTAAAATATAAATAATTCATTATATTACTTATAAAAAAAATTATTGTATTAAATATTAAATTTAGTACTATGGAGTCTCGCACAATTGAAAACTATAAAAATTATTTAAAATTTTATTAATGAAATGATTTTTGTTTTTTTAAAAATAAAACATCTCATTTTTATTTTTAGGGACCTTACATAATGTGAGAGCCTTAAGTACAATGACCTAAATAACCTTACTATTGAGCCTGACTCTTATATATCCCTTCTAAACTTCGAGTAGATCATCATGAGACTTCATGAAGAAAATTAATGGCCATATTAATTACCTAATACTTTATTTTCCTCAGTCGATTTAGAATGATCGAGACAATCTTAAATCTTATTATTGTTTGTTAAACTCTAGTCAATTAATATAGTATCCCGCATTAAGAAACATCAACGTTTCAATATTGTTTCAAAAATATATTTATTTCAGATTTTTAAGAACATTCAATTGGAGGTCAGCTATTGAGATTCTAAAATATAGTTTGAAATTATAGTAATATAAGAAAAAATATATTCATCATTATCCATTTTCTTATCATCTCACGATGTGGAAATAGATAATAGGTTCATATGAAGTGAAATATATAAATAATATTCAATCATCTCCTGCTGTCACATATGATGAGAGGATGATAAGAGAATAAATGATGAGTAATATTATTCTTAAAATAAACAAATTTTAGACAATTAGTTCAAAACTAATTATTCAGGTTTTATTTAAATAAGGATTATCATGATCCATCAAAAGTGATAACTAACATTTAAATTAAAGTACTTAATTAACCTTCCAACGATAACATATTCTTCATTTTTTGAGCTCGAGCAGTCTTTCAAAGTCTCTTTTTTTTTTCGAATCCCTGATGCTTCGATTTGTGTAACTTTTTAAATTTCCATAAGATATTAACCCGCCCTTTTTCACATATAGAAGATATCGACCCACTTTTTTCCCCACTTGGTGAGCTGTTGGTGCAAATTGTATTTTTCTTATTTTTTATTTTAAACATTTAAAAAAATAAAAAATATCAATACACTTAGGGCAGGTTTGGGAGATGGGATGAGACACAAAATTCTCATCTCACCCCATCTCATCATTACACATTTTTTAAATCCTCATACAAAATATAATAAACAATTCAATTTTTTCAAATCTCAATTCAACTTTTTCAAATTCCAATACAATAATAATACTAAAACATAATATTTTAAACACTAAAATAAAACACAAAATTCTAATCTCACCTCCCAAACCTGCCCTATAGTCACTTTTTTAATTATTAAGCAAAAAAATTAAATATATGAACGATCAAAATGAAAAAATAAAATAAAAGGACACAGTAGCATTACTCTTCTGGTTAACCGTTCGTGTATGAGGAGTTAGACTCAGAGCATTAGCATTGGACTCATAAAATTTATCTTCAAATTTTAATGAAAAGTACATATTTTCTATATATCTAAAACTTTTTTATTCATAACTCCACATTAGATTAGCTATTGAATTTATCAAAATAATAATATAATATTATTTTTTTAATAATATTATTTTTTTCATATTTTATAATTACACTAATCATATGTTAATTAATAATTTAATTTGATTCTTACATTATTATTATAAGACGGTTGAAGATTAAACGTGAATAAAAAAAACCATTGGAAATTAAAAGTGAATAAAAAATAGATTTGATGAGTGAACAGTAGCCTTTCAAATTTGAAGAAACATATGCATTTACTGTAACTCAAAGTTTCACACTTATCTCTTTTGCATAATCTAATACAATTCTTTTTTAGTGAAATTCATCATATTTTATATTTAACTAGACTTTTGATGAAGCCAATGCCAATGCTCTCAGAGTTTTCATCCATCAATTTTGCCAAAATTTTCAACCTTAGTTTATTAGTTTTATATCGAATTTACAAATTCTTTCTACGCCTATACCTTATTGAAAATAGAATTGATATATATTCAATTATTTTTATAATTGTATTTTAAATGAGAAACATTTTTATAAAATAATATTATTTTATAGAAATACACTCAATTTAATATATATATAGTTGTATAAAAAGATTATAAAAGTAATTATGCATGTATCATTACTCATATCTTAAAAGTGTAGGCGTTTGAATAATATCATATTAAAATGTATATGGGTAATTGAACTTTAATCTAAAATATTTAATTAAATCAGATCAAACCTCTCAATTTTTACGTTAGCAGCCCTACCTATTATTATTATTATTATTATTATTATTATTATTATTTAAATAGTTATCTCTTGAATAAGTTAAGATCTATTTATGTAAATAAATTGTAATTTAAGGTACTACATAAGGCTACATATGTTTGAAAGTAACTTTTATATATTTGTTTTTCTTAGATGAAACATGTCTTATTCCCGAAATGTCTAATATGGTTACATATGTTCGTGGGGGAAAATCTCCAAAATTCCACCGACTCAAGGTTAGTTTGGATATAAAAATTATCTCATATCATTTTATTTTATTTTATTGTTATAATTTTTTTAAATTTTTATATAAAATATAATAAATAATTTAATTTTTTTAAATTTTAAAATAATAATAATATTAAAAAATAATATTCAAATAATATTTAATTTAATTTATTTAAAATCATCACATCTCATCTCATCTTTTCTTTTTATATTCATAAATTTCTCTCACAATTAGTAAAAATGAAAAGAAAAATAAACAGTTAAACATGGAAAATATTTTATTTTTATTATTAATTTTTGAATATTTCTATTTGGCATAACGTACATTGTATACATTGCCGCTGCCAACTACAAATCGGTTCGCAGTTGCTCTTTCTCTAGAAGATAGACAGAAAAGAGAGCGTGTGGGATCAGGTGGTGAATTGGTCTTTCTTCTTCGTCGCTCTCGTTCTTTGACTTCGGAATCCCATTTCACTTTCCTCCTTTTCTATAAGCGAGTTTTTCTTCCACGGACGGCTTCCCAATTTTCCTTCTTTTGTTATCATTTCACGAGGGGGGGGGGGGATCTTGGAAATTCCAAAGTTCTCCGAAGCCCACTTCTGCTTCGGCTTTTGTCTTCTTCTTCCGACAATTCTTTCGAATCCTGAACGAGCATTTTCTGAGGATCATCACCATTTGAATTTATTTTCTTCCATTGAAGATCCATTAGTGCCAGTTTAGTTAAAGCCAAATTCTGAAACTGGGTCTTTGACGGTTTCGAATTTCGCTGTTGCAAATTTGTAGTTTTCTGAGCTTACGCGCTTTAATGGTTATCACTGAAGAACAAGAAGGTAAGCATTTTTGTTCATCATCATCCTTAATAAAAGTTCTATAAATATTGTATTTTTTTAAAGAGCCTCATTTCCTGGAAGTTGTGCTTTATTTAATCGAATCTCCACCAGTAACCCAACTCATCCAGCTCATTCCCACGGGAATGTTCTTTTCAATCTAATCCTAATTCCAATTATCATATTTTTCATTCACACCTTTTACTTTTGTTTCGTTTCCAATCCAATCTTGATTGTGTTTGTGGGGGGGGGTTAATGGGTTGCGCAAGTTCGAAGCAAAAGCGATGCCGGCACTGCCAGAGCCCCTATTCCCCTGCCCCCAGAAGCTACTCTATGCACATCCACCACCCACCAGAGAGCCAAGGCGATAGCTACCATGTTGTCGCTCTCACCTCCTCCACACTGGGTTCAATCAAGCTCGAGCCTTCCACCCAAATCAACCATTTCAACAAGAAGATCATCGATGTCGACGATGATCTCACTAACGGCGATGGCAATTACATTGGCTATGTCGAGGACAACCGGAAGAAGAGCAAGGAATTTGCATTAGGCCTAATCGAGGCCAAAACATGGTCAAACATGATCGAAGAGAAAATCCCAAAAGCTGTTCCCAGGACGCCGATTAGAACGCCACCAGGAGAGCCCGAGACCATCAATATATGGGAATTAATGGAAGGCCTTGAAGACGTTAGTCCTCTGCGGTCCCCTAATCACTTCAGGAGCTTTTCTTTTGATGTTGTTCGCAGTCCAAATCCTATTCCGGTTGATATTGCTTTTGATCGTCCAAAGTCAAGATTTCAAGGAAACGGCACGCACTCGCCGAAGCCTATGTGGCTTCATGTGGGGGAAGATGATGCGGATTCCGTGGATATGATTTCCCAATTCGATCCCCAAGTCATTTCTACGTTCAGGAAATCGCTCCAAGAGCTGCCACCTGATAACCCATTTCACCTTCGGTCACTGGACAATGATAAACACCAAGAGCAACAATCGGCTACAGAAGCCAGCAATGACTTGCCATTGGATGTCGACAGTGAAAAGAAGGTAAATGGTACTGTTGTGAGTGATTACAAATGCGGGAAGGACCAAGTGGTGGTGTACTTCACAAGCCTGCGAGGGGTGCGGAAGACGTATGAGGATTGTTGCCATGTGAGGGTGATCATAAAAGGCCTTGGCATCCGAGTTGATGAGCGGGACATGTCGATGCATTCGGGGTTCAAGGAGGAGCTCAAAGAGCTATTGGGAGATGAGTTTAATGGGGGAGGCTTGCCGAGGGTGTTTGTAGGGAAAAAGTACATAGGCGGGGCTGAGGAAATCCGGCGATTACACGAGGATGGTCAGCTCGAGAAGGTGGTAGAGTGTTGCGAAAGAGTGGATGATGGTGGTGGAGTTGGGGGTCATGGTCTAGCTTGTGAGGCTTGTGGGGATATAAGGTTTGTGCCTTGTGAGACATGTTCAGGAAGCTGTAAAATTTACTATGAACGCGATGAAGAAGAGGAAGAAGAATGTGATGATGAGGAGGGTGAGTATGGGTTCCAACGTTGCCCTGATTGCAATGAAAACGGGCTTATACGCTGCCCCATATGTTGCTATTAGTTTTCAGGTTGCACCGACAATGTACTTTTCCCATTTTTGTGTCCATTTCTTTTCGCTTTTTGGTTCCCTAATTTAATTTTCCCTTTGTGAGAGTTGTTTGTTGTACAGTGGAGTATTATTTGGTATGCTTGGTTGGAGATTAATGAGAAAAAAAAAACTGTAATAGGAGAGGGTGAATAATGTGTTCTAAGCAGATTTCCTCAACCTCAAAAGAATGCTATAAGGGCTTTATACGAATAAATTTTGATTTCAGAACTTGTATTCTTTCTCCTCCCATATGTAAGTTACAAGATGCTACATGTAATATGCATTAGCAGCTCGTCTTCCTTTCCTCCTTGCAAAGCTATTTTTCTCAAAATTGCCATCTTGTGGTCTAAAGGTTATGGGTCAGTTGTATTAGTTGTATTGGTACTGTTCTACCACACTTGTTGATGCGACATGTTTTAATAGCTGCAAATCACTTAAAATATATTGCATATTAGCTATGACTATAGATGATAAAACTCAAGATAAACTCTTGAAATAGGCCAATTGAAATGGGTCATTTGCACTATCTTACTCAAGAGAAAAAGGGGAAAAAAAAAATTCTAAAGAGCCATGGCTTTGATTGGGGCAAATTGCAATGAACTCATTAGAAGGGTTTGGTTTGTGACCTATTTTGGCCGAGTATAATTTCAGCCGTAAATCTCCGAAGATGTGGTAAAGTGACATTTTGTTTGACAATTGCGACCATTGCACCACATTTGAATAGTGGCAGAATCGAGAAGTCTACTTCGTATGCACAAAAAGTGGGGAAACAAACAAAATAGCCCATCATCAAAAGCTTCCTCTTTGATTAATCGATAAATAAAATAGTATAGGTCGGCTTTATTATCTCAGTGGCAGTGAGGAATTGAGGATTGCTGGACCAACTTTTTTGAATTTCATTATTAATGTTTGTGAGTATTTATATATTGATCATCTTCAAAAAAAAATAAAAATGAAAAAAACAAATACAATAATAAGCTGTAAGCAAATTAGGTGAAGAATGGTATACGGGTCAACGCCGGCGAGTGACCAAAAAGACCGGTGACCAAAAACGAAGAATGAAATGGTCAAATTCCCATTCGTTTGCATGTTTGGGACCGGTGAAGAAGTGCTCAAAGCTCAACCCGCAGACTTTTTCTTTTCAAAGCCAAGTGACAATGTGAACGACACATGATAAAATCTCTCTTTTTTTCTTTTGACCCTTACAAAGATGGGCAAATAAGTTACTCAATACCCTGGTTAAATGCCATGAAATTCCATAGTCCAAACACAACATACGCATATATATATATATATATATTATAAGTAATATTATATACAATCATGTAACGTGTAAACGCCGTGCATTCGTTTTGAAAGAAAGTGAGATTTACTATTAAAAAATTAATTTTTTTTATGTAAATCTCGTATTTATTTACTTTTTTTAAAATGATTATACGGCGTTTATACACTCACGATTATAATTATCATTTCTCATTTATTATTACCTTCAAAACTGAAGCCTACCCACTACTAAAATCTTTGAAGCAAATATTCAATTGGAAAAAAATCTTAAAGGATGTTTGTGCTGCTGATGCTCCAAGACCAAGATTCGAGGACAATTTAAAAAAAAAAAAAAATACCGAATCCGACTCAATGATATAAACTATAAAGGACTGCGTTTAATTAGAGGGAGCCACGGCTTCATGATAAGAGTCGTTGGAAGATGTGCTTTAACCTCAAATAAGTCAAGACATATAGTTTTCATGTAGTTCCATTTACATAAGGTGGAACAGCTAAGGGACGCAGAAACGACACCAATTATAAGAGCCAAATAATATGTACATACACGTTTTATGATCTTTACCTGCTGATATCTCTCTTCAATATTCATGTTCCTTCAAATCAGTTTTGGATGGGCCTTGAGCCTATAAAACTACAAAAGGTTATAGGCTACATGACACTACTACTTTTGCTATCTAATCAAGTCATTGTCTGTTTTGTGATGGTAAGACCTCAAGAGGTAGAGGACAATGATATATAGTAATGTGCAAAAATAATTCAAGCAAGGAACAAGAGCTAGCAAGCTTCTTATCAAACACATACATGAGTTGGTATTAAATGCTTCACAAATCTGGCCAGTTTCATTATATATCTGAGCTCATGGCATCATGAAAAGAACCATAAAAGCTTTGGTTGTTGCGATTGTTCTAATAATGTTGGAGTAGTTAATCATGTTGTATCAACTATAAGCTTAATTAAGCTGTTGTTATAAATACTATAAAACAAAACAAAATAGGGTCCATGTTTGCTGGATTGCATGTCCTGAAAAAAAAACAAAAAAAATAGTTGGGAGTGCCATAAGTTTCATGGCCCGGGAAATTTCCATGCTATTGGACAAATGATGATGAGATTGGCATAATCTGCAGGTTTTCTGGAAACTGGCAACCCAAATCATGTGTTAAAGGAAGACAGCCACATATATGCTAGAGGTTAAAAGAGATTCAGATACTTAATTATCAGAAGCAATCAGGGAAATCTGTAGTGATGTTTGGGATAACTTCTGGCATTCACCACCAAGACAGGCCAATATATCAATTCCTGCTTTAGTGCACTCAAAGGTAGTACTGTTAGGCATGAAAGTAAGGTCTCACCGTCTCACAAAGATTAGCTAAATTCATAACTAAGGTAAGGACAATGACATCTAACATCAGATGACCCATCATTAGGACATTAATTTAAGGAGTTTGTTGTTCCTTTTTCTTTTCTTTTTTTCCTTTTAAATTTTTTACGCAATTAAGGAGTTTGTTGGGTTGTAAAGACAATGATGAAAGGTAGACGGCAGGGGTGGTTGGACAGGGATGCAGAATTGAGTTTATGATATTTGGTTGGCAGCCGAGAAAGAAGTATTTGAAAAATTATGAGTTAATTGACACGTACGTGAAGGAAAAAATCAATGTGGCATTAAGAAGCTAGTTCGTGTGAAAGTGAAAAACTAGTACTTCGTAACTTTATGAAGTGTTTGAACATACATTGACGTTAACACGTTACTTTGTAACTTTATGAAGTGTTTGAACATACATTGACGTTAACACGTCCAGTTTGGATATAGAAACACTCTCAATCAATCTCATTTCATCTCATCTCATTATTATAATTTTTTTAAATTCTCATATAAAATATAATAAACAATTTAATTTTTTCAAATCTCAAAACAATAACAATTTCAAAAAATAATATTCTAATAATATTTTATTTAACTCATTTACAATTATCTCATCTCATTTCACTGTCCAAACGAACCCTTATGTAACAAGGCTGATTTTGACATAAATGTTGGGGTATGTTTTATGGATTTTTAGATATATTAGTTGAATCATCACTTGTAAAATTATATTTTACTCTGATATTAAGCTAAATCATTATTGGTCTAAACTGTTTAAACGAAGAGAAAAAAAAAATATTTATTTAAATTATATTCTAACTGTCCTTAATTTTACTCTACAATATATCTGGTAGCAACCGATTATTCTAATCAAACTATTTCCTTCTACTTCACGTTGAAATCACTGAATAAAATTTGATGGCAGGAGATGTACGTGGTAATCATGCACACTCACTGATCCACACTTCTAGCTCTTCCTCTAGTTACAGTCCTATCATCCAACAATTCTCACATGGTTGATATTCTTCATTGATGATTCTAAGGTCATATCGATACACAGTCAGCTACAATAATTAGACCGAAATGTGATTAAAAAAAATTAAAAACACCGAAGACTGTCCCTGAAATTGTAGAAATGTAACAAATGTTCAAATGTAATTCTCCCTGTCCTATGACAATGATGGAAGTAGGAGTCGTCAACTGGCTTGGCTTTGTGTCTAGAATGCTTGCCTGCTGTCACGGGCTCGAGGAAAGGACAGTAAGGATGCCTGGTGTCACGGGCTCGAGGAAAGCACAGTAAGGATGTCGGCAAGGTGCTCGGCATGACTGGTGCCGCAAACTCGCAGGCCATGACAACTTCAACCTGTGAGAAAAGGTTGACTACGCCTGACGCACGACCAGCTTAAATGGGTTGCATTTAAATCACGGCAGACACAGATCAGAGAGCGGTCTATGTTCACACCGGCAAATTACGAAGTAAGAATTCCCATTAACCTATTCAAGTGACAAGCCTTGTTAATTAATGCTCGATGGTTGTGACTGCCTAATGACATGTTCAGAAAAGTCAAGGAGTGCGAGAGTTGAATTACCGTATAAACAGAACATTGCATCCATCCAACAAGACAAAGACCCGACTTTTGTTGACCGCTAACAAAAAATGCATCCGATGGAGGCGGTGGGTGGACCGTGATTCCCTATTTCCAGCCATGTTACAAAATTATATGGCTAAAAATATGAGATTTTACGATCGAAGATCAAAGTGTAGGCCCGGCACATTCAATCACAGGATACTATACTATGTATTGACTAATGCACAAAGATTTCAATCTTGAAACAGTTTCCGAGACAAGACCACCACTGAATTAGGCTGGTAGACGACAACGAGCTATTTATTTGTATACAATAACGAAAGTGAAGCAAGCTAAAAGACCTGACAGTGTCACTCTATTTTTTCGCCATCAAGGCTACCCAAATCAGAAGCAGCTTTGGCTGCACGAGTCAAAATGTCTGAAACCCAATGTGCTCCTTTGGCAAAGTAGCTGCTGTTTACTAGAGCATTACCAGCTACAGCTGCCGCTCTCCCTGTAACAGTTGCTGCAACGATAGCTGCTGTACCAGTGACAATAGCAGCTGATTTGGTGATGTCTGAAACATGGTATTTATCATCCACAGCCTTAAAAGTTTCCATGCCAGCATAAATATGATCAGTGAACCCAATTCTATTGCTTAGCTCAGCAACCTTTGCTGCTGCGGTAGCTGAGACTCTATGGGAC
Source organism: Juglans regia (assembly GCF_001411555.2). NCBI lineage: Eukaryota > Viridiplantae > Streptophyta > Magnoliopsida > Fagales > Juglandaceae > Juglans > Juglans regia. The sequence goes on along the minus strand of NC_049901.1, from coordinate 323,449 downwards.
TCATCAAAAGCTTTGGCCTTGATTAATGCATCCTTGCCCAGAATATATCCCCTGGCTAGCATTGTCTTGATAACTTCCTGTGCTACAGTTACTGCTTCTCCCGGGGTGGAGGCACATTGTCTCATATGAATAGTCTGCCAAAACCATACAAATTTAGCTAACATTCATAATCAGGTATTGTGGATAATAGAGAGAGTCACCAAATAAACAGTCTACCAGCTTATGCCGCCCCCCCCCCAAAAAAAAATTTCCTTTCTGATTACTCACTAAAAAAGTCCCAAATTAATATGCAAACAAACTGTTTTAAGAACAGCCAAAAATGCAAAACTTCAACGTCATATGCTATGAGAGACTGTATCAGAAAATTCTATCTGATAAGGTTCCAGTTGATATGTTCCACAGCGTAAAGTTTATCAAGTGAAGTATAATTTCTGTAATGAACCAAGCAACCATGTCATACTACTCCTAGAAGGATCAATGCATACCATTGAGCTGGTATCGTCTCTGGGCATCACTGACAGACTATTCCAAGGGTCGGATTCATCAATATATGCTCCCCAAGGTTGTATGTGTACACATTGATCTAGAATTGTAGCTCCCTGAAACACAAAAAATGGACAATGAGCAAATAAACTGTTCTGCAAAATGTCAGATAGTCATGGCATTGGGATATTCTGTAGTTCCTGTCCACCCATTACAGTGGACTGGACTTTCAGTTCATTGCAATTCAACACCTCATGAAAAATCAGTCACGTAAAGATAAAGGCCATATCCAAATTAATAAAGGTCCACTTGGACTGAATGATTTATATCTTATATATCTCCAAATGTGAGAGCTTATTAGCAATACATTTTTTATAAGTAGAGCTTGTTAGCAAGACATACAAGTATATTACCAATGTTTTCAAAGGAGAAAGACAATAACAAGGCACTAAAGCCCTTGCATAGCCCGAGGCATGAGGCAACACTTGATAATTTATGAGCTGATTGGAGAACATGAATAGGGATAACCATATCAAAATTCACAATTTTAAGCCGAGTCATATGAGCATTTATCAGATACTAATTATAAAAAATAGGTAGCAAGAACAAATTGACATTCTAAGAATGACTCTCATTTGCCTTGTCAAATTACACTACTGAGATTAATGTAGAAACCAGTTCCAGCCTCCCTTGGCACAATGTTTAACAGTCAGATAAAACTCAAATATGATTAGCAAACAACCATTATTATTGCAAATTCGCCAAAAAATAAAGACAATGGGTAGAGGGAGGTAATAAACTGGAGTATCCACATAATTACATAAATAGGCCACTAGTTTGTTTCCCTAACAACATTAAAGTACGGGAGGAGAGCGTCTGCAAAGCAACTTACACTGAGCAAAACAGCTGTTCCCAGAGCATAAGCATCTCTAAATGTCACATATGCAGTACAAGCACATTCACCGTATCTGTTTCTCGACAAACAAAGCAACTCTACAACTCAGAGCATTTATTAATTCCTATTAAGATTACTAACATGCATTCAATTGATGCCAAAGAATTTATGTCCTGCAATGATGGAGCCTTAATAATCAACAGCTAGTAGAGTACATAACAAGTGGGCTGCATTAAGAGCACATGAACAATAACTAATGATAATGCCGCGTAATTTCTCTTGGGTTTGAATGGTGATAGTATTTAAGGTCATCTCTTCACTTGTGTATAAACAAATGAGTCTAAGCTTACTTTACAATTAAGGCACAGACCAACCGCAGAATAGCACATATGAGAGTGTAGAAAGGGAAGAACTATTAATTGATTAATAAACAAATTCAGAACTAATAGCACATAGGAGAGTGTAGAAAGGGAAGAACTATTAATTGATTAATAAACAATTCAGAACTACAAATAACCATGTCACTGCAACTTTAAGTGGATAGCTTTAAGGACACGGGAGAAGTTGCTTGTAATAAAGAGGAGTTACTAGAAACCAGGCATGTTGCTTTAGTTATAAAAAAAATGGAGAAAACTAGAAGATAATATGGAAGCTTATTGTCCCAATTTGAGTTCAGATATTTATAAATTCCAGATTCCTAATTTTTTTTTTTCAATCTTGTTTTCTTAAAACCTTGAGGTTGGTTCAAGTGGTAAGGACATTGGTCTTGGAAGTATGCTCCCCCGAGGTCTAAGGTTTGAACCCTTGTGTACAAACAAATTCTAGGGGCCATGTCCCAGAGGTGGAGAACCAATGATCAAACTGATCTGTTATACGAATCCGGAGTTTAATCAGGTAAGAGACATGTTATGTTTGCACACTCTCCAGGTTTCTCGTTGTCAAAAATATTGTTTTTCTTCGTAGATTTGGGCCTTTCAAGATAGCACTGATAAAGTGCATATTTGAATTTCTCATCGTCATTGTTTACAAGTTCATAAATGTGGGGTGGGGCAGTCAAGGAAATTATTTCAGTCAACAAGAACTGAAAGTCAAACATATAACTTACTTTATATCCTGAAATCATAAAATTCATAGTACTCAACAAACCAATGTGACATATCATTAATGATCCCATTCTATATTATGATTATATGAAGGCTAAGTGAAGTTAATCATAAATAGGCATCCATGCATAATGTGAATCATTTTCAAGTTCCACAATGGCATTGCTGCTTTTCATTGTTCCCAAACAGATTGGACAAAAATTCCAACTATAATCATGACTGAACCACCATTGTGGAGATTGAATCAATAAGTGAATTTATTTTCAGCAACTAGAAGCAGGGTAGATGAGCTTTACCTGACAATTTCAACACCCTCAATTGCACCACAGTAAGCGAAAAAATTGTAAACATCATTCTCTGTTACTTTAGGAGATAAGCTTGTAACTTCAGCAGTGTAACCAGCAGGGTGCATTCTCTTGAAATTTCAAAAAGAAAAATGTTGGGATAGGACTGAACCTGGAAAATGATATATAACATAAGATCTCAGCATCTTAGTTCAAGAAAAGGAAAATGATCACATAAGAACCATTTTGATTCATTCAACACTTGAGAATGATGAAAGCACTGCATACCATTACTTTTTCATTTTGGTATATAAAGTCCATATCTTGGAGGAACAGACATTAAGGATAAGAAAAATATCAAAAAGGGATAGAAGGCATTATCATCTTGGGCAGGCTTCCTATATGTGGTGATCCTGATTCCTGAGGGGCATACCTTAGTGGTCCCCAACTCTTATCAACAATCCCCTCATTAAGCAAAGCCTATGATGACCAACATAACTTGGTGCTTCCAACATCTTCTTTGTTTTTAAGGGCAATCATTTTTTTTTTTTTTTATAAGTAAGAAGAATGGCAATCATTTCTTTTTTAGATAGGTAAACATCAGAAACAAGAATTTTATGGGCAATCATTTCATTAAACTTTTTTTTTCTCAGTAAATAGGAATTTTATTAAAATTAGGCGAAGCCAAGTATACGGGAAATATACAAGAACCACACATATGCATGACTGTCTAAAGATACTAATCATTTCATTAAACTACAATGAGAAATATTGAAGGAAGGGGTGGAGGTCCCTAACAATTTTCTTGTCACAACTAATACAATGTAGAGAAATACAATTAAGAAAAGTAAAATGGTACCACAATATGGACTGGGCCCACATTGGAAATAACCGCCATAAAACTAAAAGGCAGTTTTCAGTGCAGGTGCTTCCAGCATTTAGCAAGTATAATACATGGCTTCACAAGAAAACAACTGCACACCATTTGGTGATTCTCTCTCAATAACAATTACTAACGTGAATGATAAGGGTTTTCCAACCAAAAGGAACCAAAAATAAGGAAAACAAAACCGTGGGGCAATCATAAAATTTAGTAGCATGCAATTTCTAAAAGTAAAAGTTGAACTTGCATTGCAAGAATCAAAACAAGTCAAACAATGCAAGGGAGAAAAAAGATTGAACTTTGGCTAAAGTAGAACCGTGGCATGACTTAAAGGAGAGATATTCAACTTCTCTAAAATGAGCATAGTATAAACAGAGGGGTTGTGGGGGATTCGGCTAGGGTAATTAGGAACAAGTTGATTCTTTTGAATAACATCTTGAAAACAAAGGGATTCCCAAAAGGGCAGGTTCTAACGATCAAATAAAAAATAAAGCAAACATTAGAAATTGTACTATTCACGACAAAATGATCGTACATGATTAAAACTGGTCCAAGAAACGCCATGTTTGGATAAAAAGATGGTTTCATTTCATTTCATCTTATCATTACAACTTTCTCAAATTTTCATTCAAAATATAATAATCAATTCAACTTCTTCAAATCTCAAAACAATAATAATATTAAAAAATAATAATATAATAATATTTTATTCAATTCATCTAAAACCATCTTATCTCACAGTCCAAACGGCCTCACTCAATGGCAGGAAAAAAAAAGGCAAAGAAACAGACTAAATTGTACCAACAAATTCTGAAATTCATATTTTGAAGTGGGAATGTCAGGGCAGGACGCCAAATAGTTATACAGATTAGAACTTCATCAAGAGTTTCTTGAACTAGGAACAGGACGAACATCAGTTCGTGCAAACTTGAAAGATTGGAGACCAAAAACTCTAAAGTTGTGAATTTTATGAAGGAGATCCTTTGCACATACCTGTTCTTGATCAGAGAAAGCACCCGTAAGCAAGAGACGAGACGAAGAGAGTGGCTTTAAATCCTAAAGTCCTTTTTATGTTTCTACTGGGGTTAAGGGTGTTTGTATCGAATTTGGCATGCTAAGCCCACCGACAAGAGAGCGCGTGTCAGCCCACGATTATCTTTCTTATTTGGAGACTATTTATTTATTTATTTATTATAGAGTTATAGTTATTTTTATATATTTTATTGATATAATTAATCAAATCAATTATTTTATATTAAAAAAATAATCTTACCAATTATATTAAAAGAATATATAAAAATAATATGTAAAAATAATTATATATAAAATTTTTATTTATTATATTTTATTTATGAACTTATCATTTAATATCACATTATAAAAAAATATTAAAATAAAATAATAAATAAATTTTTTCATCTTACTTTATATTATCAGTTCATTTGGATGACGACTAAAGGAGGACGTAACGTTAGAATGAAGGAAGAAAGAAAGCATGCAAGTTGATGTGCAATGCTAATTCCACCTAACATGTATGGAGTTAGTTGAGGAGACAAATTTTAGATTTTTTCAAGTGTTATATGATGGAGAATCATTTATATCAATAACTTTAGTGGAGGTTTGATAGTGAATTAAGATGAGATGAAAATTAAAAATTGAATAAAATATTATTATAATATTACTTTTTAATATTATTATTATTTTAAAATTTAAAAAAATTATAACGGTTAAATAAAATGAATTGGGTGGATTTTTATATCCAAATCGTGCAACTTATAATATGGTACCATAAAATTAACAGTTAAAATAACTAATTCAAAAAGAGAAATGATAATTTACATTTCAGAATGGGCAGTCTCTACGGTTTGTATATTTTCTTTAGAAAAATAGATAAATTTAAGATACATATAAAAAAAATTATTTTATAAATAATGATCTTCACTTTTTTAAGAGAGAATACACGAAAACAACACCCTACTGTATATAGTATTACACGTTCAAAAAAATATATAATGAAAATTGGACAAACTAAACTTTTTCGGGAATAGAGCTTGAAATGCATATCACTTCCAGAATCTAGAGACCATTGTGGGCTGAAGACTCGGTGAGAAGGGTAAATATATGGGGACACTATGGGCCATATACATATGGGTCGTAGCGGAAGAAGGGACATGGAAAAGCCGTTGGACCGACGGCCTACACTTGCCCATCACTAGCCCATTAGCATCATATGATAAAGAGAAATGATGAACCGACACGTGGAAGCCGCACAAAATAAGAGAAAATAAAAAAAAAAATTACAAATTAAATTAACAACGTGAACGTGAATTAACGTAATATGTTAAATATATTATATAATAAAATTAATTTTATAATTTATTACATGTTAGAGATTTTTTTGAAAACGGCAAAGCATTAAAGATAGAATAATATTACGTACAATAGGGAAATGTATAAATACTGTATAGTCGTTTTTAAAAAAAGTGAGATTTATTATTAAATTTTTTTTTTTATGTGGATCTCATATTTGTTTATTTTTTTTAAAATAATTACACAATACTTACATACTCACGACTGTAACTATTATTTTTTTTTAAAGAAAAAAGATGCATGGCATCCCGCCCAAGACGCACCACACGAGAAGATAGGTAGAAACTATGAATAGGGGCCAGGGGTTTCGGTGTCACATTCTCTCACTGATAGGGTCAATCTAACTTAAGCGTCAGATCGAGCATCTCTAATTGATGTATTACATGAAAACGTTAACTAGAATTTAAGGAAAATGTTAGATCAGGACGATCGAGGTACTGTCTCTACTTGATGTAGAAGTAAGCGTGACAGTTTCCAGGTCAGCCACTAACATAACGCAGATCATAATCATGCCATGCATGCAAACTCGATCTTAAGAATTTGAAAAGAAAACAATTGAGGTAAAAAATAAAAAATTATAAATAAACAATTAAAAAATCTCAGATTTATCTTAGAGAAGGATGGCTACACGATCTAGTACCACATCCGTCCGTCCGTCCGTCCGAAGAATGAGGCCAGGGTGGCTGCATGAGTACTACTTATACTATATTGCCACACACAGTTTAATTGGGGGGGCGGTGGGATTGATTGCTCGGCGACACCTCAATTTTTGGGGCATGATCGCATATCGATCACCACTCCACAATCTAAGGAGGGGCGGCCGCATGGACTGTCGACACACATGGTTGCATGATCACATCCTAATTTAGGGGAGGCCGGCCGGACGTGGCTGCATGCCCGTCTTTCTTTCTTTTCTTCTTCTTTTCCTTTTTTTCTTTATAAAGTTTTCATCTTTTAAATATCTTTAATATTAAACACTTTTCAATTTACAGACTCTGCATGATGAGACTCGGGAATTAATGTCGGTTGTGCATGTCAATTACATGGTCATTATATCATGGTGATCTCATGGGTTGCATGCCACATGAATTTACAGTTTATACATGAGGAACAAAAGTTGTATGTAGTATATACCCCCTTGCAAAATAGTCAATTTTAAATCGTGTCACTTTCTCATCCAAATAAAAAAAGATTATTTTTAAGAAAATGTGACTATGTGAGAGTTGCCGAATGCATATATGAATGGGGAAACTTGAACTGCGGATGTCCATATCACGATCGAGACGCAGTTTTAAACAAACTACCATATTTCTTTTTTAATTTGAATCAGGAAATAGCTAGCTAGCTTTCTGCTGCCTTTAGAGCATCTTCAATAAATTAGTTAAAGTTAAATGATACTTTTAATTAATGTGAGAGGAATTCAACTTTTGACTATTCCATTCACATAAGTCTTTATATTGAAATAACTATTTTTTTATTATATAACAATAAAATAATATAAGATGAGTTTGGCTTTAGCAATTCACATCAAATCTCTACATTAAATTATCTATTTATTCATTATATAGTAATGAGTAATTAATATTTTAAAAAAAATATTTAATTTTTTTTAATTATTAATTTATTTTATTTTATCATCTTTTACCAATTATATGTTAATTAGTAATTTTATTCTACTAAATTATGGATTAAAAAATTAAATTTTTTCAATTGTCATTAATTAAATAACAAAAAAGCCAATTGGTATATGCGTGCACGAGTGTTGGTAAGGCTTTCTGTTTATTTTTAGAGAGAACGAAGAAGCAGTTGATGGGAGAAATAAGAAAAATAAATAAATGATAAAATATACATTTGATGTATCTACAATAACTAATAAATTTGGAAATGATTTTGGTATTAATTGTAACTATAGTTTAAATATAATTTGAATTTTAACTAATCCATTGTGATGATATTTTTTAGTCTAATAATTAAATATATGATGGATTTAACATTTGGCTAATCCATGAAGATGCTATAAAACTCTCGATGACCTAATGACAATATTATGAGGCGAAGTATATATATACATGGTCATATATATAGTTGATGACCAAACTCAATCATTTTCACCTTTTAAGACATATAATAGTCGTGTCGTGCGGAATCTTAACGGAGCTGTTTATTTAACTCTAATACTTAAATCAGTACTATTAATGTCCCATGAATTCTGGCCGTATAAAAAAAAAAGAAACATATGCAGATTAAACTCTGAGTGATCTCCTAGCCAATGAGATTGTTTCCCAGTTTTCTCTGATCATGCGGGCGCGCGCACATGCCTATATATACGTACATAGCTATATTATTGTCTTCATTACCGACATGTTTCGTATGTGTCTGATCTAGATGTTGTGTTTGATTTAGATATATGATGTTTATAGAAAGTTTTAGTCCCAGCTTCTCCCGTTGGTCGAAAAATTCACCGCAGATGTGCATAAATCTGTTCGAAGAAAGTTCCACATGTGCAGGCAGCTCCTACATATTATATTATTCAACATCCCAATGAACAATACGGCGGATTCTGCAAAAGTAAATATATATTATACTACCATCAAATATTTCACAGACGTTTGATGAATGATGCAGATCAACGTCGTCCCAAGTCATGCGCGCAGTTTATGTGTCCTAGCCTTTTGATCAACAAGATCATTTGCACAACGTATTTCATATTTTTTTAATTAGTAAACTTATTGGGCGTGGAGGATAACATTTAATTTGCCAGAAAGTATCATGTAAACCATGAAACGGAGTATGTTAATATTTACCCCAGCTTCGTTAATTTATCAGCAAATTAGAACTAGATATATTATTAAAAATATATCTATTTTTGGTGTACGTACGTACGTACGTAGATGTTCCCTAGCAGCTTGTCGAGTGATAATAAAACCGATGTCCATAAGAAAACAAAAGGCTTCATTAAATCACTCCCATAAGATGTTTCGGGTACTCTGCTCGATCGTGACGTTGTGCAACGCATGAGCATCCTGATGTTACCAACAAAAGCTTATAAGTTTAATTAACAGTAGTACCATATTTGCCAATTGTACTGACCATTAAGAAATTATAAGCCTCATTTTGCATTCAATTCAAATACGCGCATCATACCCTTGTCCCAATCATCATGATGTCAACCTTTTAGCATGCATGTCAATATTATAATTGAAGTACTCATAACTTAAAGAACTGGAATCCCAGGAAAAAAAAAAAAAAAACAGTACATGAGCAAGTACTACTTGCATGTAAAAGAGGCATGCATGCATTGCTAGCTAGCTAGTGCAAGTCCTTTTATTAATATACGACTAATTACAGCGTGATCTATTCACGCTGGAAATCTGGAATACACTAACCATGCAGTACTGTTAGATCTAGTGCCAAAACCTAGATAAAAGCACAACTATATATATATATAATATATATATAGCATAGGAAATGAGTTTTCATTGCGCAATTAAACTCCTTATTATCGAAGCCTCCGCGCTGTCAGCATCAATTGTAGCCAAAAGCTGGGACAGTCGCTCGCTCAGGTCATCCACCTCTCTGTGCAAGCTTCTGATGTAGTTGCAGGTCTCTTGTAGAACCTTAGACGCAGGTACCTGCACAAGATAGTCAAACCCAAATCAGCGACCACTTTCTTGATCAAGATACGATATATATCTTTTGCAATCTTTTTACTGTATATACATGGTTTAGGCCATACAGGAAAGCAAATAAACTGAATTTAGCAGTATTCTATATATATTTCTAGCTCCAACTTCTGTACTAACTACAGATCACAGACGACGCACCGTCGGTCCAAACAAAAGATCACTGTTAAGCACGGGCCAATGAGGACGTCAACAGCCATGAATATGTTTTTGAATTGAAGTAGTTTCCTTAAAACCCGGGTCAAATTTGGATCTATCCACAAGAATCCTATTATATTATGCCAGTGTTTACATGTGACTCATAGCCTGTTACAGTGTTACATTTGCACACTAGTTTTCTGCAGTTGGGTCTACGGAATTCCAGAGAGAGAGAGAGAGTTAAATCACCTTGTCAGAGCGCCTATTGCGAATCTCAGGAACAAGTTGGCGTAACTTGGAAACGAGCTCGATGATTTGGTCATCTGTGATCCTCGAAGTCCCCGACTGGCTCGACCTTCTGCTAGACATCCCTACAGTTTCGTCGCTGTGTTTGTTTCAAAGTATGAGCCTGAAAAATATAATATGGCTGGAGATCGAAATATATATCCAAAAAGAGACAATAGAAACAAGTTTTCCTGAAACGAAAGGTAGTAGGCTTAACAAGAAGAAGCAACAGAGTAAGAAGAAGAAAAAGAAGAAAGACTAAAGTCGGATATAAGCTATGAAGACATGTAGAAAGTGATAAGAGAGTCTAGAGATATAAAGAGGAGGACCACACAAGGAAATGGACCGAGAGAGATCAGTACAATAACATGGACAGTGATCATGTTGGATGTGAAGAAGACAAGTGCATGGGAGAAAGCAGTGTCGGAGTAGGCTTTGTGTTTTCGAGAGAGAGAGAGCATAGACTTAATTCTAATGTAGTAAATGTGTATGTTCCCAACTTGGGGTTTGATCTCAAGTGGGCTTAAAGAAATATGTTTGTTTTTGAGCTAACAAAGTGGGCCTTCATGTAGATCCCTCAATGCGCAAGGCCATGTGATCATAGGACACTGATCTTCTCTAAGAGCATCCTCATTGGCTTGCCTAAAGTTGAAAGATGATTAAAATTTAGATAATCTGTGCCAAAAAGACCCCACATTGGATTTGACATCTCTAAAATAATTTAGACTTTTGTTACAGTGGTTGGCCAAGATGAAGAACCACAATTGATTCACTAAACATTAAAATAATAATTTCTCACTCTAACCACTTGTAAGTGTTTATATATGTAGGTGCATATTTTTTATTGACATTGAAATGGGATGTTACTAGATATTTGGTTAGTGAATAAGAAATTTAGATAAAATTTTAGATAAGTTTAATCTCAATTTTTTGTTATTAGCATTAAATGACATTTGAAAATATGATTTTTTTAATATTAATTTAATTGGAATATAATTATTATTAATATTAAATTGGTAGAATTATAAAATGTGATACAAATAAATTAAATAAACAAATTATTAATTTAATAATATTTTATTATTATATAGAGATTGAATTTAAATGTAATGGACAAATGCAAAAAAGTGTGATATTGACTAAATTTTAAAAATGCATTTGGCTAAGCCAATAAAGATGCTCTAATCAGGTACTATAACCCATTTGCATCAACAAATTACATGTTGCCAAAATATCATATTTTTTGACTACTATTACCCATATGAATCTGCTCTCCTTTGTTTCAGGGCACTTAAGTCTAATTCTCTTGGTCCAAAGTCCTGCATGGAATATTGTCATTGGTTAATTAAAATGTAAGTTGGAGGAAAGGTTGTAGTTAAGAGTAGGCCTGTGCAAAAAACCGCTTGACCTAATCAATCCGCTTGATCTGACCTGACCCGCACAGAAAAATCAGTTTTAACTACATCTCGAATTTGACCCATACAACCCGCCTCTTAAAACACGAAATCCTAGCCAGCCACCTCCCACTTTTCTTTGCATCACCTCCGTTCTCCCCCTCCTCACTTCTCTTCGTCATGACGCTATCATCCACAACCCGAGAGTCTTAAATAATTTACTTGGAGTGACAGACGACACGTGGCGAAAGTTACAAGTTTTACTATAAGAGAAATAATAGATCGTTTTGTTTGCTTCGTTCGGTTTGCATCGACTTCTCTTCTCTTCTCCTCCTTCTGATGTTCAAGTTTTGGTATTTTCGTCTCTGCTTTTTCTTTATTTTTTACCTTGTTTCCTTTCTTTGCTTTCATGGGCGGTGGGCCTTGCTAGCTATGGCATTCAGTGGCTTGTGATTACCAGTATCATCACCTTGCCTTACGTTTTAAATAAGACGATGATACGTTGATGGGTCTTCCTGCTTTGTTACATATGCTTAATATGAATATTTTGTCTTGATGCCGTTTAACGAGGATACAGCTTGTTTCTTTTTTCCTTTTCAATAATTGTATGCTGTGAATCTCCGATTGATACTGCGTCTCGATGCAAAAACCCGATATTTTCAAAGTACTCAATTCTGGGTATAAGCTTTTTTTCGACACTAGTGGGAAGCAAATATGTGTGCTTGTTTACCTCAGATATGCCGATACTTATGGAGTCAGTACACACTCAAAGTTCAAACCAATTGCCAACTTAAATAAATAAATAAATACGGGTCGAACCCGACTAGAATCCGTCAAATGCGAGTCGGGTCGGACCAGGCCAAAAACATGGACAGGTTGCTCGGGTTGCAGGCCTAGTCAAGAGGATCTCAACCGAGGCATTTTAATTGTTTTTATACGTTAAGATAAGGTAATTAGCTTAATCACAATTAAACTAATCCTAAATAATATTGATATTTGCATATGAGAATTTAGTTAATTATTACAAGTACGACACTTTTTTTTCTCCTAGATGTTACGGGTAATAACAATTGATATCTACCTGGTCCTCTCCCACACACATTATATATATATATATATATATATATATAAAATTGTTTTTCTTCCTTGTTTGCAATCGGTACAAGTACATTATTAACTACACGCGAGTGTAGGGTACCCTCCCTTGCTTGTCAAGGGTTCGGGTCACATGCCATTTCCCTGGCCTAGAGACACGACATGACACGTGGCTACTCTTATGTCTTAGTACAAGTACATATATCTTATTGGGAAGAAGAGGTTCCTAAGACGAGCATAGATCGATGCGAAATTTCCATGTCTTCATACGTCAAAAGCACAGTCACGTGTGTCTATAAACTTAGGCGACCCCCCATGAAGGACCCACTCCTTTTTCCTCTCGATTGGTCGGTTCTAATATTACTAAAACCTGATTCAATTTTTACCAACAACCAGCAAGTTGTTACCTAGGGGGGAAGAAAAGGTCATTTTCAAGATGATACCGTTCGACGTAATTTGCGCCATGAAAAGGCTTTTGATCACAATCTCTAGATCATTCCAAGTACTTAAGAAAGGTGGTAAAAATTAAGATTAATAGCTAGCTAGGGAGCTAATTAATTATATATACATATATATATTAGTCTTGTACTAGCTATATACTTTTGTGCATGGCTCGATATTCGGGGAGTTAAGCGTTTGAACTTTGAACAAGAAGTAGAAAAAAATCTGTATATCCCGCCGCTAACTGTTATTGTAAATGGTCACTATTTGTGACGGTAATCCGGCCATGCAGTTCACATGCATGCATTCATGCTGTGATTCTGTACAGAAAAGTCTATATATAAGACTAATTATTAGACGGCTCGTTGCATATATGCCTAGCTAGCCTCCTATTAGAAAGAAAATTGACTAAAGCATCATGTGAGTTTTTATACAATCGACATCATACAATCTCATTAGCTGATTTCCGGCCTGTTGTCCTTATACATGTGACTTTTCCCCCCCTTTTTTGTACATGCATGACCTTGAGTGTGACAAGTAGTATATAGCAGGCCAGTAAAGTGAATTCGCTACACTAAAAAAGAATCACACCTTATATATATTTACCTCTCGCTCACGAGATCATGATCTCATTCCAAGGATATTCAAGATCTCTACATTTATGATCAGTTTTTATCTTAATTACGTGGGTACACGTCGCTACATGAAAACTATTTAATTGTGATCAGTTATTTTTTATAAAAATGATTATTTCTTGTCAAAATGAATATATTCTAATTACAAATAATCCGTCATAAATACTCAGTTTTCTTATAATAACATAAGCATGCATGCATATTATAAGATCATAGATTCATATTAATATATAACATCCATTAATCGTCTTTTATTTTGGGAGAAGGGTAAGGAGGGTGTTGGGTGGTTGGGTGATTCCTAATAATTCCCCGTTTCAAATATTGTGGTTGCAACTATATAATAGGGGTCCGCATGCAGTTGCTCCTCTTTTTCTCTTTAAGTAGGCTTTAATTTCTTCCCTCTTTTTTTTTTTTCTTTTTCCTTAGAAGTCATGTAAACTGAAGGAGTCGGCTTCCATGAATCTCGTAGAAAAATCGATTGGAAGTTGGTAGTTGGCCAGGGGTCAGTTGGAACCCAATGATGAAAAAGGATAAAAATAATGATGAGTTTCAAAGAGTTTTTCTTTGACTGATCTGGCCTAGCTCCCTCCCTCATGCAGTCTCGCCAGTGCATGCGGAGTTCCCTATAAATTATTATTAGCTAGTTGGATGCCCTTTTCTTGCTGCTTAAACATTGTTTCTTCTCTCTCTTTTGTTTTTGAAAAATATTGTAACGTTGAAAGTAATATTCATTATCACGATCGATCGAGTCTGATCCGACAATAATCCATATCTGGATATTTGATTCGGTAGATGCCTGCATATTCTCCGGCCACGAATATCCATTTTTATGCTTGATCTAGATCTGCTGATTTTCTTTCTTATTAGATACAAGAATATCATATATATATATATGATACATGAAGTGCATGCTGTGATCAAGTATATATTAATTACGTACGTATATACTTACAAATCTAAACCCATTATTTGTCGTTTGTTTTGTTTAAACATACCGGCAGAAGTGCGTTTGAATCTCCGACATTTAACTAATGATGTCTTATAAAGCATGATATGCAGCTTACTTTCTTCATCGCAAGTTAACCTGTCTTTATTACCTCTAATTAATGCTTCTGCTAATGCGTAAATATCATTAACGGTTTGAAATTCTCTTGCTTCACCGACCTTGTAGTGGGATACTCATGAAAGTGTTTTGAATCTCGTTCCGATACTCGGTATTTAACGTACCGATGTAGTAATTGATATAGAAAATATATGTATTTTGTATCAGGTCAAATAATGGTCGTATCGGTACATTTCGGTCAATATTAATGGCCGGTTTTAACTTTTTAAGAGTTGTATTAATATTATTTTAAAATATAATTTATACATATATAATTAATTTATTATATATAGACTATCTTGAAATGATACTAGTATCAAAATATTTCATTGCAATATCTTAATCGAAACGGTCAAAATAGTATTAAAAACATAGCAGTCATGACCTGTACATACGTAGCATTGTCGATTAACCATTGGATAATGTGAGAGCGTATAATAAATGTGTACTTCAAATATACACATTAGTAGAAATGGATTTTTTTTTTCTTTTTATTTTTTTTTCTTTTAAATATCTTTAAAAAAAATACAAATTCACTAATATATATATATATAGTGATCACTTTCTTAGGACCTTAACCATTAAAAAAATTAAAAGATACAAGTGGGAACGTTTAAGAATCATAATCATTTGACTTGGTTGACTTGAGAGGTGTAGTTAGTGATTTTCTATCAACTACTTTTCTCTTAGCAGGTGATATATATCTAACAAAAATAAAATTTTATGTGATTGTAATATAAGATCGCATTATATCTATTTTACATGAGTAAAAAAAAAAAATCTACAATATATTATATTAATGTACCACAATAATAAATTTAATTTTTTTATGATGATCTATAAACCAAACATTTCTTTATAAAAAACAACGTTTAGGATAGAACTCATTGTACGTATAAAAACTTTTGAGCTTTGCTACAGCCACCAAAAAAGTGGCCCGATGATATCTCTCCAATAGTATATTTCACTATTTTATTTTTCTTTTTATTTTTATGTATTTTTTTAATCATCATAAATATTTTTTAAAAAAATAAAAAATTCACAACATCATTAAAAAAATATTTTCTTATGCACGCATTTACTCTGCAAAACTCCTCTAGATCAGCCATGCATCCATACATGGTTCGTGTCTAGATAACAAGTTACCTTCCATACACCTTAATCTCACATTTGATAATTTTGCTGCTACATTTGGATGTTGAGTCGAGTTCAATTTTTTATGAATAGTAGTGAGTTAAGTAGTGGATGATGTTATATGTGAAGTCATCTAAACTGAGTTTAAAGTGTGTTTGGATGTTAAGATGAGTTTAGTACTTTTATGGGAAGTTGAAAAAAGTTATAAGTCTCACGTATAAATATGTGTTAAGTTGAAAAAGGTTGTGGGTCTCACGTATAAAGAGATTTTGAATTGAGATGAGTTTAATAATTTGAGAGTTAAGTATTTGGACGTTAGACTCAGTTGATCTCTTTAATCTCACGTGTAAAGAGATGTTGAACTGAGTCTTGCAACCAAACGCAGAAAATCTAGAATTAGTTCATTCATTTAAGGTCAAATATAAAAATGATCTTTGTCGCTTGACCCCTTCCCATATTCAAATCATCAGCTCCAAGTTTAGTAAGGAAATCAGCAACGATATTACCTTTAGTAAAAACATGACTCACTCTATAATCTAGACAGTCAAGACATATATAACTATTACATAATTGTCTAATTGGGACTATTATATAATGAAAAACATATAATAAGGACACAAAGGGATCTTACAAACTGACATGACACTAACAGTGTGTCGTGTATGTGTCTCTAGTGTTTTTTTTTTCCCTTTCCTTCACTTCCCTCAACCTTCAGCTCCTGTCTTTGTTCCCTGAGCCCAAAGAGAGAGAGTGAGAGAGAGAAGCCCAAAGAGAGAAGTGTACTTATCGGTGATGGGCGACGATGTTGATGACAGGCGATGATGCAATGACATCCCCACCTTGCCGGAGAGAGATAGATGAGAGACCTGTACCTACCGACGGGGAAGATTGATGGGCAGCGGTGATGCCAGGCTGAACGGATGGGGGTCTCGAGGGTTTGGAAAACGGAGTGGAGAAAGGGGGGGGGAGAAATGAAAAAGCCATGAACCATGAAGTAGGATATATAATTTATTATTATATGATGAAGCCATGAAGTAGGATAATATAATAACTTTATAAAAGTTGTGTCCCTTTCATTCCTCCTTACCCGTACCTCTTCACTTTCTTGGTATGCATGAGTAACATCAATACATCATCAATTACAAACCAAGACAAACTGATCTCTCCATTTTTGTGAATCTGGGAATCATTCTTTATTAAAATCATTAACTCCCACCTAACACCTATGAACCAACGAAAAACCCACATTTAGTTTATCATTCAGTCAATAAAACAAAATTACGTCTATCATTACAAATATCTTAATTATTATTTAAATATAAAACTACATCATCACTTGGACATATAAACGTGGGAGAAAAATTATATTCATGTAGGCTTGGGCTGGCGCATGGTGCCAGGAATTGAATTAGGAACCCTAGTCCGAAAGGGGCTGGCCACTTGCTGCAATGCGACAGCCCACTGGGCTGTTTGTTGAACTACTGGGTGAGTAATTGGGTTAGAACTTAGAACTTAGGTTCAGGTATCAGATTAAACAATATCTTGGATTTATCTCTCACGACTGACAAGCATACAAACCGAACTTTCAGGTGGAGATCTTGAGCTATGGGTACTGAGGTATTGATTAGGGTAGATCGCTAGGATTATTGTCTGAGCAATCAATGATTTGTTGGGTTTATTGATCTACCAAAAGGCTAGTTTGTTTTCGTAGATAAGATGAGATGAGATAAAAGTTAAAAATTAAATAAAATATTATTATAATATTTTTTTAATATTATTTTTATTATGAAATTTGAAATTTTTGAATTTTTTATTTTATTTTATGTGTGAATTTGAAAAAAAATTATAATAATTAAATAAGATAAATTGAGAAGTTTTGTGAAAATGAACTAAACAGATCCTCGGGCTCAAATATAACCTGAACCAAGACTTATGCAGTGGTCATTGTGGGCTATACATATAGTGGCCCTGGGGCCTGCCCTTATTTCAGTATGTGCATGGAAAAACAGCACTCAGTCAAGACACTAGGAGGTTTGGCTGCGTGCACCACTCTGCATTATTACTATTAGTTTGGAAAATACTCTAGAGTTGCTAATCCTTCCAACAAGAAAGTAAATGGATTTAACTAAGTAACTTTGATTATGTTTGTCTTTAGTGATTAAGTAGCTAGGGTCCTTTAAAAAATATGGTTTGGATAAGATTTTTACCATTCAGCATTTCATAATCCAATTTTACCTTTCAATATTTTTTTATAGAAAGTGAATGGTTTTCAATAATATTTGAACTCATGCACCCTTCATTCAGTACCAAAAGTGTTGTATTTATTAAATATTTTAACTTTAGATACAGTGAATAAAGTTCTCAAGTCGCAGGACTTTGATATACTATGTACAGATTCCCTTTAGTTCTTTTCTTATTGGACTCTTATCAGAGCTAATGACATATGAACTATTTAACGATCCTCCTTCAAAGTTCAAACACAAACTCGATTACAAACTCCACGCAAAGTTAACAATGAAAACACAGAAAATGGTACCAATGGGGGACATCACATCATCAACCAACCCTCAAAATTTGAGCATGCATGCATGCAGACAAAGTTGATTCAATCAAAATTGGCCATAGTCTGTGTTTTACTTGATTAAAACATGGGTCTGCTATCTTTGCGTGAAGTTTTAATCTTTATGGGCAACTTTTTATGATTGTTTGTTCTAATTATGTAAGGTCGGTTGGCGTATATAGACAGCATATATATTACAGCTTTCTTCTACACTTATTCAAGGAGAGATGGATTGCAATTTAACTTCCTTCAATATCTTCAAATTATTGAACCCAGTTACCGTTCAAATTAATCCTGGTTAGTTTGAAATCTTCTTCCTTTTACTCATTATTGGAAAGACAGCATATCCTTTATATATTCTCGATCTACAGCATTAAATTCGTCATATAATCAGTCATGAAACTTCTCATTCGATGGCATTCAAAGTTGGAACTTTGACCTCCCCATTTCCTGTCTGTCTGCAACTTAATGGTAGGTACCATTTCTTATCATTCCACTTTAGGGGATGTCTCTTGGAAAATGTCATCTTTATCAAAGCAATAGAATATCGAGTGGCTATGGTGAACTGAAACCACAAAACCATGGATGTTATTGGATTTACTGTCAATTTCAAGCAGATTGATACATGCGATTGAGATGTTTTTTTTTTCTTTGATGAGTGAAAAGTAAAAGAACAATTATTGCTTCAAGGCACATGAAACTCGTAAGATTGATAACTGAGAGGAATAGATCGAGATTCAGGATGAAATCTTCTGCATTGGGGCTGGGTTCCAGTCTCAAGACAAGTGTGACAGAGTATTTAAGACCCCAAAAATGATCAGGATCAAAGTGGCCCACCAAAGTAAAGTAAAAGCATTGTTTGTTGTGATTGAGTTTTGATTATTTGAGTGCATCAGTGCATCTGAGCAGAACCCGTATGGGCCAGAAACCAAAATGGTACGACCTGAAAAATGGGCTGGAGCTTTCGGATTCAGACACTTCCACCCCCATCCATGACCAGCAGTCAAAAATTGTAGACTCGCACCCTTACAAGAACAGAAACAAGACACTGAAAAAGGGCCCCTCCCCCTCGCGAATCTAACCGGAAGAGAGCCTTCACAAACAGCCAAGTCTTTTTCTGCCATTATCGCCTGCGCTCTTCTCCATAATGATATGTCCTGTTCTATTTCTAGTGTGAACCCTTTGAAGCAGTCGCGAAATTTGTGTAGAACACTGCATGTGTTGTAGATTTTCGCCGAAAAATTTTACAGCTTTTACCGCCATTGTAGAATAAAGTAAGAAAAGGTAAAAAGTGGTAGTAACAGTAATCACAGTAGTGATGTGGGCAGAGAGAGAGAGAGAGAGAGAGAGATGGCAGTACATTGTTGGAGCGAGCATCATTCAAAATAATAATTTTAGGAGAACTTTGTCAATGGAAGGGGATGATCACAGGAAAGATGCACGCCAAACAAGAATCAAAACGACGCAACGTCTCTTTTTTTTATCTGTTTGACTCGATGGTTGGCATGGATTAAACATCCATCACCAGGAAGGAGCCACAAAATTAGATTTTAATTCCATTGGATGCCTTTGAATTGTCGATAGATACGTTAGAAGTTAAACACGTAGAGTCTCTGAATACTGACTACTATATAACTTTTTCTTATATAATTGCAAAAGAAAAATATGGGGTACTGTTTTCTGAGCATATTTATCAGAAGCCAAATTATTGTCACACATCCAGCAAATATCAGCACCTAACTGCATGAAAATAGGGTGCAGGGAAATATAATTGAGAGACTGATCATCTCTGCCCCGCGACTTTAAAGTCGCTCATGGCCTACACTCCTGTAAACACAGTTCTATCCCCCATCTTGCCCTTCCCATTCCTCTGCTCCTCCTGCTCTTCTTCGCCTTTACATTGCCATACTTTGCCCTTCACAATTATCAATGTCCCATCTATCTGTCAATCGGAGTCGAGTTCATTTTCATGCATATGAGCTAATACAGAGTTACAATGATAGTTGCAAAAGAGTTGTTTACTTCACGTAAATATTACTGGTTGAAGAAAAAATAAAGAAAATAAAAGCTCAGGGTTCAGCCATCTGTCGGAGGCTTCTTTTTCCACCTTTGATCGAGTACACATGAGGTAGAATCCTTTTAGCGAACATTATGATCATGATCAGTCTGAAAGTAGAGGAAGCTGTCCTGACTTTGCATATGTTTCAGTATGGACTGTAAATTTATGAGAGAGAGCATACGACTTTGTGGGTACACGAAAAATGGGACCAACATTCTACAGGTGCACTCAATGAAATGTAAAAAGTTGGGCCCTTATAATGTGCGTCAAGTGGATCATGATCCCATTTCTACCACATTCTCTTAGGCTCTCGAGGAGCTCTTGCTTTACAATAATTTAGACCATATGCCATAGATCAATGTGTCTCCATTTTATTTAATAGATAAAGTTTGCCTTTTGCTGGTTGTTTAAGCATGTGGGCCTTAAATCCACAAACTGATGCCCTTCTATGAAACTGAAAAAGATCGTATTGGCAAACACATGCAACTATATAGGCAAAGGGGAAAAAGCAAGAACAGGAAAAAGTTTCTCACGAGGGCTGGAAAAGGTGGTCTGCGGGGTCTGCTGCTTTTTAAGCATTATATAACTTACAAAATGAGAAGGAAAAGATAACAATTACTCGACCATCCAGAATAATAACATGCTTGTGCACCGTAGATATTGATAATATAATACTTGCTACATGCTACTCCATTGGGAATGGAGCAAGAGTACTCAAAGATACAACCCCCCACCATCCCCATATCTACAACTAAAATGAAAGCATAAGACATGGGACCCAAACATAATTACCCACCAACAAGGCCATGTTGCTTCAATCAAAACCCTCATATGTGATGGTGCTGTAGCTGCAAGAGCCTACAATAAGCCCCGTCAGCCCGGCTTACTAGCTCTGAGTGGCTGCCTTGTTCAATAATCCGCCCATCTTGCACGACTCCAATACTGTCCACCCCTCTAATAGTTGATAAACGGTGAGCCACAAGCACAGTGGTGCGGCCCCTCATTAGCCTCTCAAGTGCTTCTTGTAGGACACACTCTGATTCAGCATCAAGTGCACTTGTGGCTTCATCTAGTAGAAGGATTGCGGGGTCCTTGAGGACCGCCCTGGCAATCGCAATTCTTTGTTTCTGTCCACCAGAGAGCTGAACCCCTCTTTCTCCAACTGGAGTTTTGTAACCATCAGGTAAGCCACTAACAAATCCATGCACATTTGCAGCACGGGCTGCTTCGATTACATCTGCCTCGGTTGCCCCATCTTTTCCATAAGCAATGTTTTCAAAAATGCTGGCCGCAAAGAGGGCTGGTTCTTGCTGCACCAATCCCACTTTAAGTCTAAGAGACTTCAAGTTCAACCGCCTGATGTCCCTTCCATCGATCATAACTTTACCCGCAAGTGGATCATAGAATCGCTCAATCAATGCAATGACAGAACTCTTGCCAGACCCACTAGCCCCAACAAGAGCTTGGCTCTGGCCTGCCCGGATTCTAAGGTTGAGGTCTTTAAACACCATGATATCAGGCCTTGAGGGATATGCAAAATCAACATGTCTAAGTTCAATCTCCCCACGAATTGATTCAACCGGCTCAGCCTCAAGATCATCAGGGTCAATCCTGGTTTGCCGGTCAAGAATTGAAAAGACTGAGCCAACAGCTTCACCACCCCTAATAATCTCAGGAGCAAGACTAACGGTTTCTGCAACTGAATTAGCTGTAACGACCAGGACCACAAAAACCTTAATCACCTTTGAGAATGTGGAGACACCTTTGCTGACAAGGTGGGCACCATACCATAGAATAAGGGCTTCGGATGCATAAAGAGCAAGCTGAGAGAGGCCAAAGAGAAGGCCAGCAGTTTGGCTGCAGCGTAGGCTTTGGCGCTGAGGGATACGAAGCTCGTGACTGAACAGGGTGTGGATCTTGTTTTGGGCATTGAAGGCTGCAACAGTTCGGATATTGCTAACTCCCTCTCCTGCAATCATGCTGGTCTTGGCATGAGCCTTCGCTGTGTCTCCAGCAAATCCCTTGAGGGAGAGTTGCTGCAAAGACAGAAAATAAAATAAACGACTGTCAGGATACTGTATCCATTAATTTGCTAAAAACAAGTAAAAAAATTTCTTCTCCTGTCAAGACGTTGGTAGCATCATGCAATTAAAATAAAAATATTGCCTGTAATCATATGAATTAAACTACACCAGCACTAGTACAAATTCAGCATCATTGTTTCAAGGGCAACGGTATCATTGAAAGAATCTCATTTGGTCAATATTACCACATAAAATGCTTAAAGTGATCATTACGATTGTTAATTACCCCAAATGATTAAAAAGAGAAGTGTTTTAATCTTTTTTTCTTTCGGTTGAAATCATACTCATCATAAGACTGATCCCACTGGCTACTAGTCACTTAAATGAGTCAACTATCAGCCAGCTAAATCTAAAAGGGTCCTACAATTCAATTTCATAGTGATCATTTTGTTTTTTGCTTCTTTTTGGATATCATCTTATGTCATAATGTAGTAAGAATTACTTGCAGGCACACTTACAGCTCCAAATCCTCTAAAGAGAACCAAAGAAGGCTAATTTGGAAGTACCAGAACATGAGGTTCCTCTCATATGACAATGACTTGCCAAGTTACGTCTATTATCAATCAAGCTACTTTCACTGTGCATGAAGCATGCGCAAATTTAGATCACTACTCCATACAAGACAAACGGTCAGAGAACTCAGGTACACACCAGTTTGAAAAAACGACCCCAGTTTTTGAAACATCCATAGATTGAAACCTACAGCCCAAAACGACAATGATAAAAAAGGAGGTGCGTATATACGCACCCAGCGCAATTTTACAGACCCCACCATTACTGCACCCTCTGACCGTGAAAATACAAAACGACCCAGTAAAAAG